>NW_020653337.1:3828299-3851876 GCF_003589595.1 Hyposmocoma kahamanoa
TACCACGATTTCGTTTAACCAAGGTAAACGACTCTTTTATGGGGAACTGTATACGTTTTTACAATAAGATTCCGGAACATATATTAAGATTATCATTTCCTAAATTTTATTTAATTAAAACTACATTAAAAATATTTTGATTGAAAAGTCATATTACAAAATTGAAGACTACGTGTTAGATAAAGATGTATGGAAAGACGACACGGCTCCAGTATCCAAATTTGATTCAAAGTGTATTCCATAGCATTTAAGTTTTATTTGAAAAGAGCAATCCCTAGAGTTTTTTGCTCGTTCTTCTCAGGGAAATCAGCGTAGTGATTGAGCAATAGCTTAATGTAATGTAAATGTGACGTTTTCAAGTGTAACTTTATTTTGCATATGGAATAAACGATCTTTGACTTTGAGTCCTTTTGCACATAAATTCCAAAAACTCACGAATTTCGAAGACGGTACGTCAAACTATAAGGCTACCACGGCTTTGGTTTAGACCTTATTTCGAAGCAGCGGTTCCAGTTTTAATTAAAGACAAAATAATTCCAAATCGAAACGTAAACAGATTGAAATCGAAACTAGCTGAGCCGGTGCGCGCGCACCGGTGCCGGTGGTGGTGGGGATATCGCGCCACCTGGCGAAAGGTGTAACCCCATTGAGTAAGTCTTGTTTACTACCACACGTTTTGAATGGACATCGCGTGACACGTGAAATTGTGTCAAAATGTTGCTGATCCTCGCACAGTGTCCATTATTTTATTACTAAAAGCGACTTATGTTAAAGTTCTTAAAATGTAAATTGTGTAGTAGATGATAAGATTGAAATGGGTAGGTGTCTGGACTAGTTGGTATTGCCTTATTATTTTAAGGATTCAAAACATTGACTTATAATTATATGGACGTCGGGTCCGCGCTAAAAAGTGTCCGAACTTATGGGGCGTTAAAATCGTATACAGAGCGTCATTCACGCTTTAGTCTTCGTTTGTTCGACTGACAGCGAAGCAAGCAAAATTAGACAGTACTGCGATGACATTACAATTTAAATTCAACGTTTTAGCTTTTTCATATTCCTTTACATGTCACTACGTTTAAATAGGTTGACTTGGGACATTTTTTTCGTGGTTTTTGTATTAGACTCGTCGTCCATTTATTTGTAAGTCAATGATTCAAAAAATAACTTTGATTAAGTACAATTCCATGTGTTGTAGAGAAACTTGGCGGTGCACTGCCGCAGACGTTTCAGGTCAATTTGATTTGTTGTTCGTCCTTGGATGCAAGCGTGATGCAAATCTGGTGTATATGAAGTAGTGATGGGCCGAATCGAGATTTCAACGAATACGAATAGTCGGCCGAATATTCGGTAAAAAGATTACCGAACCGAATATTCGGCCGAATAATTCGGTAGGATTTGCCGCGCTTTGTCCTGAATTGTAAATTAACAAGTCGGTGCATGTTGAGCGCGCGACCCTTCTGCCCGCTTACCCCACCCCCGCATCCCCGCGGCTTTCTATTGCATCGTCTAGCTAGTTCGTGACAAAATATTGAGACGTGCGTTTGTTTACTTACGTGAAAAAAATGAGTGGAAGGAAAAGATCAAAAGTTTGGGCATTTTTTCGTGACACTGGTGATAAAAGTAAAGTGAAATGTGTGGTTTGTGGAGTAACGATTTCGCGAGGTGGCGTCGGCCGTAAAGCATCTTCTTCAGCTCTTACCAACCACCTGAAGCTAAAACACGCTGACAAATTTAAACAACTTACTGGAAATGTACGTCAGGCAGATGACAACTCAATTTCTGCGCCGCACCCTTCGACTTCAACTACACAGCCGACAATTTCTGTGCCACAGCAAGTTTTACCCTCAATTACCAGCAGCCAAGTGACCATAGAAGAATCATTAATTACAAAATGGAAAATAAACGACCCCAGATCAGTTCCAATACACAACGCAATCACTGAAATGATTGCTTTGGATAATCAACCGATCTCTATTGTAGAAGATAAAGGTTTCAGTAGACTGATGAACCTCATTAAACCTAAATATCAAATACCGAGCCGAAATTTTTTTGGAGAAACATGTATTCCTCAACTTTATCAAAAATTAAGAGATAATGTTCAGAGTGAGCTGTGTAAATCTCATGGAATATCAGTGACATCTGACATGTGGACATGCATGAACAATTTATACTCCTTCTTGAGTTTTACTGCCCATTGGCTTGATGATGATTATTCTGTGCAGCACAGAGTACTGCAAATTAAATCTTTTTTTGGTCAACATACTGCAGATAATATACGCATGGAGTTTGAAGAAATCACCAGCATCTGGCAGATTACCGCAAAAATTCACATTATTATGACAGATAGTGGAGCAAACATTGTCAAAGCCGTAAAAGATAGCCCATTTGCGGGAGAAAGGTGTTTTTTGCACATTTTACAACGTGTTGTGCTCGAAGCTTTACAATGCCAATCAACTGTCGGTGAAGCAATTGCTTTAGGAAGAAAAATAGTGTCTCACTTCAACCATTCGCCTCAAGCTCAAGAAAAACTCATCAAAATCCAAGAAGAGCTAAACTTACCTCAGCACAAACTGATCCAAGATATTGTTACCAGATGGAACAGCAAATACTATATGTGTCAAAGACTTGTTGAGCAAAAGAGAGCAATCAGTTTGTACATATCTGATAATAATAGCACAATCAATGTACAAAATCTGCAAGAGAGACAATGGCAATTGGTGCAGGAGTGCCTATTACTATTGCAGCCTTTTGAAGAAATAACTAAAAAAGTCAGCTCAACATATTCATGTATATCAGAGGTGATACCCCACACTAAAATCTTGCTCAGGTATCTGATGAAAGAAGAGGTTCTAAGAACCTGTAACAACATTGAACTAGTGCGAGCAGCACTGAAAGAAGAGTTAGAAAGACGAACGGCTAAGTTTGAAGATGACAAGTACTATACTATTGCAACAATGCTTGACCCGAGATTCAAGATGAATTTCTTCACTCCAAACAATGTTCCTGTCATCAGGCGCCACTTTCTTCTCGAACATGTCAGAAGAAGTGCAGATATGGAAAGCTCGAGTAGCAGTGACAACGAAAGTGAACAGCGGGCATCATCGAGTAAATTGCTGCATGAAACGCACATTGCTCTCTGGAATTGCTATGAAGAATTGGCATCAGCAAAGCAGCCTGAAACTGTAGAACCAAAGAGTCCTATAGTTATGGAACTAGATAGGTATATTTCAGAGAATTTAGTCTCACGAGACATTTGCCCTTACAGTTGGTGGTCCAAAAATAAAATCAGGTTTCCACTAATGGATTGTATGGCTAAAATATACCTATCAGCTCCAGGAAGCTCAGTTTACAGTGAACGTTTGTTTTCTGAGGCTGGTAATGTCTATGAAAAAAAACGTTCTAAGCTGTTGCCAGATAAAGCTGAGCACTTGATATTTTTACACCATAACTTGCCACTCGTGAACTTTAAATATTAACTTATGTCTAAATTTTAAATTTATTCCAATTAGTTGTGATATTTCAATTACAATGATACTTAATTTTGAGTGATTAAAAAAAGTGATCTATTTTTCAGACTGATTGTTGTTGAAGTCCTTTAAAATAAATAAATAAATAAATAGATCTAATAGATATCTTATATATAACCTATCTATCTAATGATATCTGATAGATAAATCTAGCTTTCATTTAATTCGTTGAATATTTCTAACTTTTAAATCGTGTCACCAACTGTGCAATCCTTTTTATCTTAAATAACTATACGTACTGTTACATAATTTATGATTAAAATTTGTATTGAGGACTTGAATCTCATTAAAATAAATAAACGAATAATGGTTATTTCTTTCTATCATTTTTATTCAATCTCTCACTTTGTCTTGACAGACGTGCAAAGAATCTATAAAAAAAATTATGTTCATATCTATGTATGTACGTACGATATTAACTAATAAGTCGGGTAGGTATGTACCTAAACGATTTAATTTTCCGCAAAAGTGTGTTCGACAGAAAGTTCGGCATTTTTACCGAATAGTCGGCCGAATACGAATGTTCGGTTATAGTGCCGAACATACCGAATACCGAACATAAAACGAATATTCGGCCCACCTCTAATATGAAGCACATAGTTAAATGAAGAAATGACCAAAATTTCATCAGTTCAGTCAACAAATGGGAAAAAGAGTTCTGTCAATTGAACAAATGAAAAAAGAAATGTCATTCGTTCAGTTACTTTGATATTAGCCAAAAGACTTAGTTTGACGTATCGCCTCTCAAGCAGAGGGTCGTGGGTTCGAATCCGGGCTAGCACCTCTAAGTTTCTTGGAATTTATGTGCGAAATTTAATTTGACATTTACCATGAGCTTTTCGGTGAAGGATAACATCGTGATGAAACTTGCACGTCGAAGAAGATTCACTACCCTCGGAAAAACGTGTGAAGTCCCCAACCGGCATTGGGCCAGAGTGGCGGACTATGGCCTAAACACTCGTCTGAAAGGAGACCCGTGCCCAGCAGTGGAACGTATAAAAGGGTTGATAATGATGAGTTGAGTCAACTAGTGGGAATAGAGGCAGAGTTCGCGATAAAGTCTCGTCTCAGCTCAGCACTCGCAGGTTTACAAATAAACAGTGATTACTGGGCTCTGGAGTCGAATATTACAGTTCGTTACCCAAAAAGATCCACTTTTGCTGTAATAGTAGTTCTATTGCAGCATAAATTCTGGCCGTAAATGATAAAGTATGTACGCGTAATATAATTTATCCTAAAAATAAAAAGTATGTACGCTCAGGAAAAATTAAGCTATAACCACTAATTGATTGATTTAATTTTGTTTGTGCTATCTCGGAGTTACTTTATTGTCCAATTTAAGTGCGTTCGTAAACTACTTACGATTTACAATAACACATATAGTTAAATCTCAAAAGTTACTTACATATTACGGGTATAAGGTTAAAAGTTCGGAAAATGTAAGAAATGTAACCATCTGGCAACACTGTAAATAAATCCAAAATGCTTTCTACGAACGAAGATTGTAAAAGATTGAAGTTTGAAAAAAAACCCGCGTATTTTAAGTCAGTGCCATCTAGCGACAAACCGAGGAACTACTTTGAATTGGTGTTATGAGAATTTTTATAAAAAGGTTATTGTTACAATTATTAATACAAAGATCGAATACTCAGAAAAAATCCTTTGTCCCGCCCGGATTCGAACCGACGTCTTCAAGCATACCGTGGCAGACGCTATACCAACCAAGCCACGGAACGAACCAGCGTTAGCCGTTAGCGTTAGCCGTAACGCCATCTATGTCAAATCTTAAGTATTTCGTCACCCAGTTAGATACCTTTATAGCTACCAGCTCTGGCTAGGGTTGTCGCTGTTCATTGCATTAAAATTTTTATTGCATTGGTATTCAATCATTTTTTATGTGAAATTACTCTTAGCTTAGTTGGTATAGCGTCTGGCACGGTATGCTAGAAGACGTCGGCTCGAATCCGGCTGGATCGAAGGAGATTTCTGAGTGTTCAATCTTTGTATTAATAATTATAACAAACTGGAGTAATTTCACATAAAAAATAATTGAACATCAATTCAATAAAAATTTAAATGTTATTGTGTTACATTCTAAGACTTACGTTGTTATTCACTAAACCACTATCAGTAGATGCAGTTATTTTTACCACAATATCTCTCTCTCTTTCACTATTTCAAAACGATTATACGAACCACAGCCACGGATTGACTGAGTCACAAAAATAATAAGTCATACCGTATTAATCATATGTTGTTCTTTACTTTACCAAAGCAAAACAGTAGATAGCATGTTACTTAATGGAGTGCTTAATGTAATGAACGTTTATTTGTACAACTATCGTACGAGGACTAGTCACTTTTGAGAGTTGTAGTACTAATTAGTTATCATTTAAGAGTCTATACAACCTCAAATGGCTTTGGTTGATTCCGCATAACTGTCAAAAGTCGAATCAATCACTGGAAAAAATGTAAAGTAAAATCATTGACTTACAAATAAATGGACGACGGGTCCAATACAAAAACCACGAAAAAAATATCCCAAGTCAACCTATTTAAACGTAGTGACATGTAAAGGAATATGAAAAAGCTAAAACGTTGAATTTAAATTGTAATGTCATCGCAGTACTGTCTAATTTTGCTTGCTTCGCTGTCAGTCGAACAAACTATGTATATGGTGCGAAAACACGATTCCAAAAAATTTTCACGACAGAAAAAAAAACACGTACTTCCCTCGAAGTTTCACAAGAAAACTTGTCAATTTTATATGTCAGTATGAAGGGCAGAGGCAGTGCGCCTCAGATCTTTGCGATTTAAAGTTTTGAGTGGGACTGCAACAGTTATGGATCTAGGCGTGTCGCTTACTACCAGGCGCACGACTTGTCCGTATCGTTAGTATCATAAAAAATGTCGGTGGCCCGACGGTTTGCACCAATGATATTATATTTGTTTGCACTGTGGGCATTGGAAGTAGACGTCCCGTCTTTGATTCCCAGGAGGACCAATTTGAGAAATGAACTTTTTCTAAATTGGTTTTGGTCTGGGTGTTCTGGGTAGTGAGTGCCCCCGAGTGAATTCCGAAGCTCCGGTACTCATAGTACAGGGGTTTCTTTATTTTCACACCAGGTAATTGGTGTGATCATTTGACATCCAATGTGTCCATTATAATGCGATATCCTGGGCTTCTATGATTACATTGATCTCTAGAGTATCGATATACTCAAGAGATCAATGAAATGCTATTACCGCCGACTTAGTGCAAGCGACAAAAAACAAATTTAACACAAGGTTTTTTTTAATATTTCTGCACATAACTGTGATATTAAATTGAATTTTAACTGAAGTTTTATTATGTGGCTGAACAGTTATCATGCAGTCCACCACGCAGAGGTCCTGGGTTCGATTCCCCGGAAGAAATATGGTCTATATTATTTCTCTCGTGGGTTTGGGTGTAATTTGTGGTTGTCTATGAGTGTGTCCATGGCACCCGCGACACAGGGTTTCCCTAGTGCGGGGCTATGTTGAGTGTTGCGTTATTATTATTATTAATTTTAATAATAATGAATTTCGTAACCGATTGTGTATATATAAGCAAAAATTTAAAAAAAAATCTACGGACATTAAGCCTTTTTTGACGCTTACAATATTTTTGCTATCTCTATTTAAAGATATAACACTTGCGATTAAAAATATGCAACAAGATGTCACACGTTTTTTGCCACTTTGTTTATAGTAAACGACGAAATTGTGACGACATAATACATCGTTTGCGTTAAGAAGTGGGGTTGCTTACGTTATGATTTTTTAATATTGCTTCTGCCGGTTACACTATTTATTTATTTATTTAAGATTTACCAACATTTGATTACGTAAGAACGTAAGCTAGGAACACCTTAAAACTAAATGTATCAAACAGTTACAGGTAAATACCACTTGCAAATAGTAAAAAGTCGTAATTTAACTTCAAGCAAAAGGAAAATCAACAACAATAACAACAACATCTAAAGTAAAAATAAAAATATAATATTACTACAGAACTACACAAGTATAAAAGTAAGTACTTGTTGAGTAAGTGAACCAACTATAAGAAAAAAAGATACAATAAATCTAGAGAATAATGAAGACTTAAAAATACACTTTATTCTAAATGCACACCTGCAGGCGCCACTGCATGCAAAGAAAAAAAAATTAAGCAATGTCATGGGGGCAGAATAAAAAAAAATTGATTTTAATTAATATTAAGTAAAGAAAAATAAACATTATGAGTTATTTACCAATTTGCTTAGGCTTGAGATGGGAGAATTCCATCCAAAAACTGTTTTTCGTAGCGGCGGAAACTGAGAAGTTACTCTATTCCGAGGGTATCTAACTGTGACACGTATATTACATTTATTTAGTAACTGGCAGTCGATTTTATGAGTAAAAATTTTGAACACGTTGGAAAAATCGATAATTATTCTACATTCTTCTAGGAAACTCATTCGGAAATGTGTCAATTGTTTCATATATAGTTTCATTCTTGAGCTGCCATTTGAGAAAATAAGATGACGCATGAGCCTTTTTTGGATACGTTCTAGTTGTAAAGAATGGGTTGCGTAATAAGGTCTCCATACAACTGGACAATACTCCAAAATATTTCGTACAAAGGAATTATACAAAAGTATCTTAGTCTTGTTACTGCTCAACCCTTCACTGTTTCTTAACACAAAACCCAGCACTAAAATATAAAAAAACAGTTGAGCTAACAATAAACTTAGCTTTTGCTATAATTTTTATTTGATGTAATTTTTTGCGGGAAATGTCGACGCGTCCTTTTCCGTTATTGTTTAAAACATATATTTAAAAAATATATTATTATATATTTAAATATATATTCAACGCCCACCACACGAAAACAAATAATTGAAAAAAAAAGGCATTTTTTAATATTAATTTAACTAAAAAAAATATTTGTGTAGTAAAAAAAAAAAAAGTTTGTATAGATAATTCAGGTTTTTTCTTCAAATGCAAAAGTTGATGCTGTCCAGAGGGTACTACCCTCAACTTTACAGCGTCACTTTTTGGTGTAATTACAGGCACATGGGACTTGTTAACTTTATGTCTCAGGGTGACGGGTGCAGTGGCCCTTTAGATCTTTACGATTTAAAGCTCTGAGTGGCACTGCAACTGTGATAGACCGGCGTGTAGCTTACCATCAGGTGCACGACTTGTTCTTCCCGTCACTTTAAATTTAAGAAAAAAACTTCCGTAAACTGGTTTAAAATATAATTTGCAATCAAAAATGCTTTTCAGATAAACATCTCGCTTACGATAAGCCACAGACATGCGTGTTTCCTGTAGAGTCCACAAACTTCCAATAGAGGTTTGGAGACGCTCCTAACGAACCCATTTCACCTCTACTCGCATGAGATCGTCCCGTCACTAGATATTATAATAAATAATAATAATGATAAAGAAGAGTATCAGGGGGTCTTAGTGTAAGTTCCCAAATATGTGAACTTGACCATCGCGTTTACGTTAAGAATTTCTAAATAAAAATATTAACGCAAACGCGGTAAAGTTTGATTGATTACATTTTTACATTCAGGCCTCAGTTCATATGTGCCCGTATATACTTGTTACTTTTAACCTTTTTTAAGGGCATTTACAATCTGATAGTGATATGTACACCGAGGTCTACCTCTCCCCACGTTTCCATCAACGGGATACTATAGTTAATGTATATTAACGACGTGTATAGGTTACTTCCGGGTGCATTTTAGTGCCTTAGTATAAACTGTGTTTTCCTGCACGCACGTTCAATTTGTTCTAACGTGGTCACAATGAAAAACCACAGTTGTCTAGATAATTAAATTAAATGAGGCGTTCTATAATAAAACGTCCCACTTAGCAATGTGCAATCAAATCAACAATCTTTTGGAAGGAAGGTTTTTTTTGTAAAATCGATGTTCATCGCTAATAGTAGTGCAATCTTATTCGAGTTAATAGAAAGCTGCTATATGTCATATTTGTGGTGGTGCCCTTAGACTATGGAAACTAAAGGACATGTTACGTTGACATATATAAATCAGACGTTATATGTATATGATGCATTTCGACGTCGAAAACATAAACACATTATTGTCTTTGTTTAACTATTACGTGCCGTCTTAAGCCAAAAGAGATAGCATTACTTTGGTCTGTGTCAAACACGGGAATCGAAAATTCGTAACGTCATTTTAAATGCCAACCGTGGCCATTTCAAGTACATGAGGTACATGATACCGTTGTCAAAGGGAAGTACATCAAATGTCAAAACAAATGTTTTTCCAAATGTATTATTGAATTATTCACATGTATTATAATTAAATTGGACAAAAATATTGACAGTGAGAATAATTAGGTATTAATAAAAATGCGACGCTGCAGCATTAAAGGATGCGGCTTTAGAAAAACTGCAAATCAATCGAATGTTACATTGCACAGGCATGTGTTATTTTTTTGTCTATAAATCACACAATAGCCCGAATATTTTATGTAATTAGACTTATTTAAGTAGTTTATTTATAAATCTTGCCAAATTTTGCTTTTGTTACTTTAGATTGCCTGTTTGTTTGTGTATTTTGATGATTGTTGTTAACGATTATTTTGAGATAGTGTTGATCTTGTAAGCATACATATTATCGATATTCTGTTATTAAAACAATTCACTACGAGGTTTTTATTGTTTTATTATTATTATTTCAAGTTTTCCTACAAATGAAAAAAGGAAGAAAGAATGGTTGGAAATCATAGGACTGCCGAATATAAACGTTGGATCAAAGACCCTCTTCATTTATTCGCTTCATTTTGAAGAGTCAAATTTTAACAGAACTTTAAATGTAACTAGATTACATGACAATGCTATTCCATCATTAGGTTTATTGGTAAATAATTTTATGTTCAATTTAGATTAAACAAGACTCATTTACTAGCTATTCTCAGTTCCTGAAAACAAACTTATCCACTCGTTTCTGATTTTTCCCAATGACAACTCTAACTATTAAAAATGACTATTTTTTTAAAGCCTGCAATACAATGACAACATACCAACGTATAGACAGCCTATTTGCCTTGCCTTGCATTGTTCGGTGTCACTCGCCTAGCTGACCGAGTGAAGGCGAGCGCCAACGTGTATAGAGTTCATTCGGCTTATCACAAACCAAAGGCGCTCGACCAATAGCGTTCACACGTTAGTCCGTCCGCATATGAAATGCATACTGGTTTTATAACTCTATTAAAAAAAAAATCAAAACACAAAATAAAGAAGTATATATTATATATCAACAAAATGTCATGTTGTTCTGTTTCTGGAATAATCAGCATCCACCACGTTCGTTTTTGTCATTTCTTGTTTGCAACTTTATTGCGGGGATTTTATCGTGGGGAAAAGCTAGTACATGATAATTGTTGATTTCCGATAATTGATTTTTACAACTACTTCCATTATTTCTGTGTTAAAATTGCTTGATAGATTCATTTGCTTAAGAAAGCCCGGGAATTAACGGGAACACTAGAATCCGCAGATACATTGAATAGACTTGTACTTGACGGTTTGTTAAAAGACGTTATGTAAATATGTACTAAAATGTAGGTTAAAGGCGTACCTCTTAAAGTAATTTTTATATTTTATTTAGTAAGTACAATTAATACTACGTAATGTTAAATACAAGTAAAGTAGGTATAATTAAGCAAGAATGCGCATGTCGCCAACAAACTGCACAGCAGTTTGGTGACTTTTACTAAATGAGTTACCAGTTGTAATGTTGAAAATAAATTTTTTTTGAAGTTTAAAAATGTGTGTTGACATTTATAATAATATACCACTCGACATTAAATTATCAGACTTGTGTTTGTTTAGGCATACTTTGGTTACAGTAAACTAAAGAAACAAAAATTCAAGCCATACATTTGCATGTCGATAATGACTTATCGATAGATTATGGTACAACACTAAAGAAATCCGCCATTTGTAACTTTCAAATTTTGGTAATATGCACGTTGATTCTGTACTTAGGGCAGCTCCTTTCTTTTATTTTTTTCCATCCTCTAAGGTGGTGCCCTATGACATTGACAGCTTTCGAAATTATTTTATGACAAATATTGCCCTTATCATTACGTTGCCGTATAGACTTCCTATAGAGTAGACAAGCAGCTCAGTTACTATTTTCTTACTTATCTGAGTAGTTTCTGAAAATATATTGTCATATTGCTTCCGTATGCAATTCCGTGACCTCACTTAGGTTCCTTACTGAAAACCAGCGCTGGGAATTTTATATCAGTATATGTTTTATGGCTTTCTTTTATTGATAAATAATGTAATATTTCATTTCTAACTTGCAAAATAATCGCAACATTTTGAATGATTCTATAAATATTGAAAATATGTCCGTTATGACTACTCAAAACAAGATAACACCGAAACGCCTCCTTCAAAAATACAATAGTTTTTTTTAAGGTTTAGTTTATTACACCCATTGTTTACGTTCAAGTGGAAACACGGTAGTTAATATTTTTTAATCATTATTTTCTTAAGCATGTTCTGTCCCACCGCTTGATAAACGCCTGTCTTTTCCGATGGTTCTCGGTCATGGGCCAGCCCTTCAAAAAGGAGTCTAAACCATCCCGCTATCACCGACGTGGTCTACCGCGTTCTATTTGACGTGACCAGTCCAGTCCCAATTCAACATGGACGCCTCCCGAGCTAAATCGACAGTTTGTGTTTGTGAGCGCAGCCTGGTGTTCCTGACACGATTATACAGCTTCTGTGTACTTGTATGACAAATATCCGTTGTAATGACCCGTTTACCTTGTCGAGTTGTAAGATATACGGTCCATCTATGATGTTTGAAAAAGTATTGTGAAGATAATTCGCACCCCCCATGGAAGAATGGCATAAGCATAGTCTCCAATTCTTGTAACTCTATCGACTAATATTGCAGATAGATTTGCAAGACTTGGAGAGGATGTGGGTTATATTTTTCTGTATCTAATGGAGCAATAAATATTTTTGACGTAACTCCACTTATGTCATTCTTCTTTGAGAAGTGCGAAATAGTTACAAATGTTTATTTACAAAGAGCAAAGTCTTTGTTAATTATTCTCAGGGGAATATGTCTTACGAATGAGCAGTAAATGTAAATCAATGTAACGATTTCAAGTGTGATTTGCTTTAACTATGAAGTAAAGATTATTGTTTGACTTCAACGGGCCGTATTTATAGACACGACGACAAATTACTTCACGCGACACGACATCGAGCATCCAACGAAATTCTCCGATTTAGTTGTACGCATACTATTGGTTCTCCTTTACATCGCTTGACCGTTTTCAAATATCTACCGTTCACCGCTAATACCTCCCCATATGTAGGGGTATTTGTAAAATGTTAACAACCGCTCAGGACAGTGTTGTGTACATTATAACAAAGTTCTTTAAGATATTAGTAATTCAGTCCTACGAGGTTGTCCCTATTGAACAAATAACCCATTACATACTATCTATTGGTGCATTATATGTGATAAAGTCACATATTAATAAAGATTAACGAACAAAGCAGAAGTCTTTATTCTTCAAAGCAGCTGTACAATAACATTATTATAATGAAGTATTTTCAAGGACGGAGGTGTGCGGTTTTGAATCGTAACCCCGAAAACACTCACTCCTGTGAATTTAAAAAAATTTAAAGTTCTCCTTAGGAATTGATATCACTGAGCCTTGTCAGGGAACTCTAATAGTAACGAAGTGAACCAAGAAGGTGGTTACGTTTTTTTTCCAATAACATCTATTTTGATTGATATTTTTTTTATTAGAATGGGGAAGTTAATATGATAGAAGATGGAACGAAAAATACTTTGTTTAAAGAAAAGTAATTTCCTTATGTAACATAATGCTGTATTGATAAGATATACGGTTGCATTACAAACGTCCCATTATCAATAAAGTATATGTGTATAGGTGACATTATTTACAAAATAACTGTTATTTAGCAATAGTTTGAAATCATGTCTCGTCAATGAACGTAAAGTCCCGGGCACGAGATGTAGTGGTCAATATGGAGTTCCTGAACTAGGACAGGACACAACATGTCTCATATATGTAACTGCCTCCGTGGCCGAACGGTTACCATACCGGACTGCCACGCAGAGGTCCCAGGTTCGATTCCCGGGCCGGGACAAATATTTGTATGGCCTACATTTATTTCTCTCGTGACTTTGGGTGTAATCTGTAGTTGTCTATTTGTGTGTCCATGGCACCCGCGATACAGGGTTTCCCTAATGCGGGGCAATGTTGAGTGTGTGCGTTAATATAAAAGAAATAAATTCAAAATTGCCATTTACGAGGTTGAAATTTTATGAAATAAAGATTGAGTTTCAATATAGAGAAAACATAGTGAAATAGGGCTACATCAATTATCAACCCAACTCAAAACCTCTGTGCTTGCTGATCCCCCATACGGAGTCTACGGACACATTGGAGTGCCACTACACCCGAGAAGACCTGCTAAAGGCAGCGGATATGCAGTGAAGATACCATCACCTTTACCCTTCAAAATCGAAACACAATAATGCTCACAATACTGCTTGGCGGCAGAAATACGTAAGGACCTGGATAAATTCTTTCAAATTCGCTCTACTTCTACTCAATGTGTCCCAAGTTGTTCCTTTATGCACCTATTATTTGTACATTGTGGAGGATAAATATATATTTATTTATTATTATAATCACTTAAAAAAAGGACAGAGATTCTACGAATTAAATTAGTCGATAACATTTTTACACTTTATAGAAGACCAACCTTATCTATTTCTACCGCCAAGCTGTAATATTGCGTTCCGGTTTTGAAGGGGCAAGGGTGCTGGTGAAATTACGGGCACACGGGACTTGTGAACTTGTGTATCGGGGTGACGGGCGCGTTGGTGGTGCCACTAAGACAGGATACACATGGCGGCTTTTAGCAGTCGCGTGTTTGTACCGATGCAGTCGCGCGCTTGCATCGCGTTTGCACTGCTAAAAGTCGTCGTATGTAACCACTCTAACATCTATCCTATTTAAAGCTCTGAGTGGCACTGTAACTATTCTGGACAGGTGTAGCGCTTAACACCAGGCGCACTTGTTCGTCCCGTCACTTGGTATTATAAAAATAAAGAGGATATAATTTGTTTCAAGTGGTTCGCATTATTTTTATGACTTTCATGTTTATGCCATGAGTCATGACGTGAATAAGGATTGTTTTGATTACCTTGAACTGTGAAAGAAAAATATTTCATCTTTTACCTATTCGATGATCCCCTTTTCGTGATTCGTTCAAACGACGTATTAAGGTATATTTTCGCAACTCGTAACTTTAGTATTTTCTCCCCTATCTGTGAACTTATCGTCGAAGGCAAATACGCGTATGTAGTATTGGTAAAAGGAGCCTATCTTTACAGGAGAGGGATTTAACGTTATTACTTTGTTATTTCAAATACCACTTTCGTTTTGCACAATAAACATTAATTTATGTTGTTTACGGACTGATAACAATAGATTCCCGTAAATCACGCTAATTTGGTTGGCACGACATTTCGCGAATTTGATTTGATCATTAAAATGCCGAAATGGAAACTCATAATCCAATGCAAGTTACGCGTAATTGCACTAACCCCAACGTTATGTCATTATTGCATGCCATATTAGCAACTTTTTTGCAAGTTCATATATAAGCTGGGCACGGGTCTCCTCTTGTTCGGACCGTCACTTGTTGTCATATAAAATATATGCATATTACTGCTATTAATATTGATATTATTTGTACGCCATATTTTCTTGTCCAAAATATCACAGTCTCTCGAGATAAATGTCGTCTGGCAACTGGTGTGTGTTGCCACTTACGGCACTGAGACGTGGTCGCTCATTATGGGCCTCATAAGACAGCTCCAGGTCACTCCAAGGGCAATGGAAAGGATATGCTCCGAGTTTCGTTGCGAGTTAGATGGGACCTAAGAGATCGCGAGTGGCGACCGCGTACCGGTAGACGCGGCGTGGGCAGACCACCCATTAGGTGGACTGATGATCTGGTGATGGCTGCGGGACTCCGCTGGATGCAAGCGGCGCTGGACAGATCTTTGGGGAGGGGGGGGTCTATGTTCAGCAGTGGACGTCTTGGTCGAAATGATGATGATGATTATTTTTATTAAATGTAAATAGAAATTTGAAACATTGCCATTTTGCAGATGTGTCCTTATTAGAATGGGGCTAAAGTAGTTGTTTGTATGTAATACATTAATACATGTAGTGCCATCTATGCCATAAGCCGTGAACGCTACTATAATGCTTTCAATACTCGATTACAATGTTGTACCAACCAATATACATTTAGATTATTTGTTACCATCCACATCGGATAGATGTCGATAATGTATTTTGGAGGTCGATTTATTTATGTTTTTTTTATAATATAAAATGACAGGACGAACAAGTCGTGCGCCTGATGGTAAGCTACACGCCTGCCCATAGTCCTGAGACATAAGTTGACAAGTCCCATGTGCCTGTAAATTCACCAGCACCCTTATCCTTCAAAACCGGAACGCAGCAATGCTCACATTACTGCTTGGCGGCAGAAATAGGTAAGGTGGCAGTACTTTCCTGGACGAACTCTTTCACAAGGAGCTCTATAGTTATTAATGTATTTATTTATTTATTGCAAACAATGTTAGTATTATGCAGGCACGTAATGTGTTCTTGGAACTGCACAGGGAATTCCGCTGCTCTGGTACTCATAGAATTTCTTGGGAATTCTCTAGTTTGAGAGTGGAGTTACCCGATTTAATTCCGCCTTCCCCTTTCCACCATCGGGGGCTAGACTTAGGCTTGGGTTCCACCCCTATGTTGTGGATATCCCAAAGATTCGCACTAAGCGTTACGTATCCACATTTATGTGGCGAACGGCTATGCATTGGAATTCCTTGTCTGCAGACGTGTTCCCTGAAAGTTACAACTTGGAGAGTGAATAGTCGTTATTTAGGTGTACATGGTCCATCGTCGACCGATGAGGTCACTTTCCGTTAGGTGAGATGGAGGTCAAATGCGCACTTACATTTGTATTAAAAAAACACTAGGGTCCCAATTCTCCAATCTTCTAGAAACCACTTGCCATTGTAATTCCACTCAGATTATTTTGCAATTATGATAGTATTTGTTATTCTGCTAAATTTAGTTGTAATGGCAGTTGAGTCTCAATAGTGTCAGTCATTCAATCACTTACGATGGATGTTGCCTTACCAAACCGTTAAAATTATTGATGCTACCATAAAAATTATATTATAAAGATATCTTTATTTTTATCTCGTTTAATCAATAATTTAGTATTCAAATTAAATGTAACGTATATATCATATTAGTAGACTAATCGACTTGCCGGTGTTGAGCAGAATACCAAAAAATTACAATGACAGTTAAAATGTAGCTCGATGTCTAACCAGCAATTTTATTAGTAGTAGCAGTAGAGCTCTTGTAAAATAGTTTGTCCAGGGAAGTACTGCCATCTTATCTATTTCTGCCGCCAAGCAGTAATGTCAGCATTACTGTTATCCGATGGGTGCTGGTGAAATTACAGGCACATGGGACTTGTCAACTTATGTTTCAGGGTGACGGGCGCAGTGGCGCAAAGTGGGTGCAAATTGACAATTCTTGGACATAGGAATATCTTGTGGAGTATCGAGCAAATTTTTTTAAATATGATAGATAATAACATTCCTAACAACTTTATTCTTGTATAATTTCTTGAAAAGTAGATAGTATCGGAGAAATAAATATATATATTTGTTTTTGTATGGAGAAATATAGATTTTATTTTTTATCTCAAAATATACGAAAATGTACTGTGCGTTACTTACAGTATAGTTTCAATCATTTTCTATGTAGAGAAAGATAACTATTGTATATAAATTGCTAACTCTTTTGTGTACTTTTTTAACAAAAATGACAGGCAAATGACTCCACTCCACCTGATGTTAAGTGGAAAGTGGTATCCAAACGCGAAGGAACCTAGTGCACCTATTTAGAGAGTGTTATAACAATAATACGAAAGTTACGTAGAAACTAGTATATTGTGTTAAAAAATAAATAAGTAATCTAAAATTTTGACACCTTTTTACTCGTGAAGCCGCAAGAACCTGCAGATGGATTATTTTTTTCTTGATAGGGAATGATTGGACCTGTATTGTAAATAAACCACACACATTACATTTTCCTACATTTCGGGATAAAAAATAAAATGTTTATTTCTCCAAACAAAAAAAAACTATTTCTTTTTCTCTGAAACAATCAGCTTTTCAAGAAATTACATAAGAATAAAAATTATCAGGAAATTATTTATTATATGAAAAAAATCAGCTCTGTATTCCTAAAATTGTTCCCATGATTAAATAATAATTGATAATTCATGGACATAGGAATAACTTGCGGAGTACCGAGCTGATTTTTTTATGTGATAGATAATAACATTCATACCATCTTTTATTGTATAATTTCTTGAAAAATTTGATAGTTTCAGAGAAAATATATTTTTTTTTATGGGGAAATACTTATACGTTTTATTATTTGTCGTAAAAAAATTGTTTGCCGTTAGTGGGATTATAATAATATGTACTAATAATACTATAAGGCTACCTATGTAACCTACGTATATACGGCCCCATTGCAGGGTACAGGCCTCTCACAATGGGAGGGTTTGGGATGTAGTTCCCACGCGGGCCAGTGCGGATTGGTAACATCATTAACACACACATCATTGAATTGATTTGCACATATGTGTAGGTTTCCTCGCGACCTTTACCGTCACCGAAACGCTCATGGTATATGTCAGAGGAGCCAGCCCGGATTCGAACCCACGACCCTTTCTCTACTTGAGAGGACATAATCTCAGTACAGTGTACTAAAAAAACCGAATTCAAAAGTACGTGGAATTACATATAATTACCAAGTTTTATTGAATTTGGTTAGAGGAAAGTACGCAAGACTGTATTCATCCCCTAGTTCGCCACTATACGGGACTTGACACAGGAGATAATAAAAATCGGTTCTCACTACTCAAAGTACGAGTATATTGAGAGAGAAAAACGCCCTGAATTGGAGAATAGCAAAATCAACCATTAAAATACTAGCTTTTTATTATAAAAATTTAGGCGCTATTTATAAAAATGAATCTTCATGCTTGAACAGCCACCATTAGAGGTGGATGATTTTCTTCAAAATTAAATAGGACCACTATGGAGGTACCCTCTTTCCAACAAAAAAAATAATCATGAAAATCGGTTCACAAATACCGGAGTTATCGCGTAACATACATACAAAAAAAAAACAGTCGAATTGAGAACCTCTTCCTTTTTTTGAAGTCGGTTAAAAACTAGGCTATCATGGCTTTTTATATAATTAGTAGCCTCTAATAATTAACAACAACAAAGACTTTAAAGCGCTTAAAATAGACACAAAATTAACAGGAAAGTGTACTGTTGCATTATGGAAGTGTCGAAGAGTTCACCAGTTCACCAGTCTTACACGTCATTTTATTGGAGAGTCCATGAAGTCTCTCACAGTGTGGTAGCACTCATTTATCAAGAGAGATTTTAATATGTGCATAATAAAGAACCGCTTAAACTTGTCATGATTAAGGCTATTATTATAAAATACAGGGTGCACAATTTATTGTGCTCCGAAAATCTTTTCTTTACATTAACATTAGCTTCGTAAAAAATTACCAATGGTGAATTTAATTTGATTTGGTAGAATACTTTTTAAACGACTAACGAATTGATACGATCAAAGAACCTCTAGTAATTTTCTTAGTTAGGGGCGCTGCAGAGTTTGTCATTAAAATATTTTGCACGATTTATTTTAATTTTTTTTAGTCGCGTTGTGTTGTAAACATTGAGTTCAAAATTCATCCTCGAAATTTATTATTACCTAAACTGAATTTGGTATAAAAAGGATTTTGTTTCTCTAAGGAATAAAATCCAATTTCACGGCTGCGCAGAAAGCCAAAAAATCTCACTCCCTATAATAAAATAATCAATTAAATTAAACTTGTTCTTTGATCAGGTTATTGACTTACATTTGCCGTTAACGGGTTTCAGCTCAAATTTGGCTAGGCGCGTTCTATAGCTGCTTTAAGACTTTCCCTATGTTACGTCACAGAAATGAAATCTTCAAATTGTTGAAACATAAATAAATAGGCTTTCAATATGTCTTTATTTCATGGGTAAGCAAATTACGTCTGAAATTGTCAAATTGATTAATCGTAATACCTACTGATTTGTAAGGCACATGCCCCTTAGAAGAATGAGTGAAAAACCTACTACTACTAGGGGTTACCTATTTGTACATTTACAATAAAAAAATGTATACCAAGTGACTGGACGATCTAGTCGTCTGGTGTTAAGCGACAGGCCTGTTCTTGCAATTGCAGTTACTACTCCGCACTTAAAATTGCAAATGACTTAGGGACACTGCTAATGTGCCTGCTACCCTCAGACAATAAGTTGACATGTCCAATTTAAAATATTATAGATAGAAACAATCTGAAATAGCTAGTTGGATCACTTCCAAGCACTTTTGTCACCTGTCTAAACTAATTAAGAAGGTAGAAAGTATCAAATTCTATTTTTTTTTATATATAAGCTCGCATCTAAATTTCGTAGTTTACTCCACCGGCGCAAAGTTGCCTGTCTGGCGATTTTTAACCGACTGAAAAAAGGAGAAGTGTCTCAATTCGAAAATATGTGTGTTTTTTTTTGTATGTATTATACGCGATAACTCATTTGTGAACCGACTTTGATGATTTTTTTGTTGGAAAGAGGGCAACTCGGTAGTGATCCCATTTAAATTTCAAGAAAATATTCCACCGCTAAGGGTGGCATGCAGGGATGAATGACTTTTGACATGAACTCCATTAGCTCACCCATCCGCCCCCTCGGACGTCTAGACGTACGGCGGGATATCATCCTTACTTGGTCGATATACGCTTCAGACGCACTAAGGGCTTTTCGTCATCTTTTATTATACGCCCAGCCCAGGAATGGAATTCCCTGCCTGCGACTGTGTTTCCGATGACATACAAACCGAGATGCGAATGAATAGGCATCTTTTGGGCGAGCTCATTACACCGTAGAGTAGGTCAATTAAAAAAAAATTATTACAGTTAAGTAAAGTTACCGTACCCCTTGAAGAACTTGGCAATTTAATGTTTATAGCTAAAACGGACAAGCAATTTTAGACCGAAAAACAAAGGCGTTAGTAATTATTTATTTATTCTAAATATATTTACACGGCAACGCAGTTAAGAAATTAACGCACCGTGAAGAAGTTAACGTAAGAAATTAACTAACCTAATTAAAAAGTAACAATGAGAACAAACTTTAAACCAATTTCTTGAAATTTAATTATGACAACAATTTGGTAAATTTTCTATTCCCTGTTGGACCAATTTAGGAATAGACATTATCTAAATTGCCTATTCTAGTCGTGTCTTCGGAGTTGATTTCGTTACTCCAGTAGTAAAAGTAAGTTTTCAATGAGACCACATTATTGGTGTACCTGGCACATTCCATCCATCATGATATCAACCGGAAGACGTCCACCGCTGAAAGTAGGCCTCCTCCAAAGATTTCCAGACTAGTCGATCGGACGCGGCGTGCATCTATCCACATATTTACACATTAAGCATATATAATTAGTACTTTTTTCTATCGTATCGATGGCATAGACTTACAGCCTAGAGCTATGGAACTTGTTTGCCATCGTGGTAAAGGGATTTACCGATCGGCGTTAAGGTTCTCGCTGGTTGTTGTCCAGGGTGCACCAGACGTAGAGGGAACATAGCCACGTAGCATAGAATAGTCACGTCTTACGACGGGTTACCTATCAGTAGTCCGAAATGACATTTTCCAGAAATAACGTTTGGTCGAAATTTCATAACCTCGGAAGTAATTTTGAGAGGAAAATGTTTTTTCTCTTAAACTTAACTTAACCAAACCTTTTTTTTTATTACCGTGAGGAAAATGCGTTACGCATTCCCCGCCGCTGGGCGACGACGGAGAGGAGGAGGCGGGAGATATGTGGGACTCTCTCCTGGGGACTATGTCGGTCCACAAGAGCATACCCACTAAAAACCTCATGATGTTCCTGCGCGCATCTGTGGAGCGACCTGCACGGAGATACCCTGGAACATTTGAGGCATCTACCGGCGGCGGAGGCCTGTGGAATGCAGGAGCAGGGTCTCCCAACCCTGCACCCTGCTGCCCTCCGTTGATTGAACGCAGGCGGTCGGCGAAGAGCCGTCGCGTGCGTCCTCTCCGCCGACGTCGAATGGGGTCCGAGAGCCCGTTCGGCCGTCTCCTTCTGCGACATCACGTCCTCGCAAAAGGAGACCATCGCCTGCCATGACCTCTCGCTTCCCAGCATGGCTGTAACTATGCTGGGCAATGAGAGGTTTCGTCCCACCACCTCTACGAGATCCCGGCGCTGCTGGCTCCAGGTCGACCACACCTTCTGAGCCCAAGATACTTTATATGAGGGCTCACCCTCGATCCTCCTTCCTCCCACCTCCACCCAGGAGCCGGGCGGAGGCCATAGAATGCTATGACCTCTGTAACTTAACCTAACCCAACCGAATCTAATCGTGTCTTTGCGATAAACATTCAACATATCCTGAAAGAACAACTGTTTCGTTATAATTCGGTTTCGGTGTAATGAAAATTCGAGCTAACGTTATTTCGGACAAAAAAATTGCGACTTTGTGATATCAATTACGCGCAGGCCATACCGCGAACGAAGCTAAGCTAACTGAGCTTAGCTCACGAAGCCGGGGTATCTTTTCATATTTCGGTTCACATCGCGAACTAATCTAATCTCGCTAATTTTTTTTTCATGGAGAAATCCTCCTGGGATACCCCTCCGCCGCGGGGGCAGCGGGTTATGCCTCGGACTTCTACCGGCTAAAACCAAACGGTGGCCTTCTCGGGTGCTCTAGTGCGCCCTCCCACCATCCTTGCGGTTGCCAAACTTCCTGGCGAACAGAGCTCCCGCTCCGATCGCCCGCAGCCGCTAAGGTACACATGATCGGCCCTTTCCCGATCATTCTCTCCTTCTGAAGCATCCCCGCTTCACAGAAGGAGACCACTGCCTCATGGGACTCTTGATCAGCCAGCATTGCTGCTACTATGCGTGTGAACCCGGAACCCGGAATCCTGGCTCCTACCACAGTGGCGGCACTGCGTCGTCAACTCGCGTCCGATTCGATTTAGATAGTGAAGCATCCGTGTCCGGTGAGTATCCGTGTCAGCCAGAACGTGGTGACGCACTTTCGCTGGCTCATCCAGATTTCGAGGTTGGGCAGGATCGCGTCGGCGGCCAGGGTATCTTTTCATACTTCGGTTCGCACCGCGAACTAAGCTAACTTAGCTAACCCAGCGATCCAGCTAGCTATGTAAAATATGTCGCCCTTCCGCCGCCCTTCCCCCCGCACGTATCATAGTCGCTACTCACTACGCATTTTCTTAACTTAGCTTTGCAAACAACTACGTGAGCAAAAAGCTTAAGTTAGCTACCTTCGTTTGCGTTGTGCCCTGCACCTTAGTAATAATGTTTAGTACTTAGGTAAAGCTAGAAATTATTGAAATATCTTTATAAAAATCTAAATAAATAAACAAAGTA
The DNA here is from genome assembly GCF_003589595.1 of Hyposmocoma kahamanoa. Taxonomy (NCBI): domain Eukaryota; kingdom Metazoa; phylum Arthropoda; class Insecta; order Lepidoptera; family Cosmopterigidae; genus Hyposmocoma; species Hyposmocoma kahamanoa. Next base: position 3,851,540 of record NW_020653337.1, read on the forward strand.
ACAAATACAATTAAAAATTAAAACAAAATCAGCAATGTTATATAAATAACTCCACACAGAAAGTAAACAAACGCTTATTTAATAATATTATGCAGTGGTTCGGCCGAGAATGTACCCTGATAACCTCGGCTTATCGCTCTGTTTAACTTTGCGATTACAGTATTGTGGGCCTAAAGAATCGCAATGTGTTTCATATAAATAAAGATATTTTATAACTAAAGTGGCCTTCGGCTATTAAAGTGGTACCTTTAGTGCCATGGACAAATCCACAGAACAATAAATACACAGAAGTTCCACATATTTAAGCTTATGGTCGTGTTAATTATCTCGCGCAAAA
>NW_020653337.1:3856876-3858204 GCF_003589595.1 Hyposmocoma kahamanoa
TTATTATTATTTATTATATAAAAATTATGTACAAAGTTAGATATTTTATTCTCAAATAATTAGTATTAGACTGTTTTCAGGATAAAATACATCGTATCGTGTAACACATTAGCACATTTTTTAGACAATATCCTTCTTCCAATCCTTGGGTTTATCCTACATTTTTGTAACACCTTTATTTAATAGTAAATACCTAAACCATTTGATCTAGCAAAACATTTTTCTCCGCTTCTCCGCCAGTAACTCGCCCTAATAAAAAATCTCGGTGCGTTTTTCAGCATCTCTGGGCTCGTCAAAAAAGACGTCATGGTAAACAAAATGTCTTCATATAACAAATGCTAAAAGTAAAAATATTCCGAACAAGTGGTTACGTATGCAAATACGAGACTTTCGTTATGCTGGCCTATCGCCAAAAGCAGCGAATCGCCTCGCTATGATTTTATAACTATTTTTATACCACACTTGTACATATTTATTAACTCTACATTTTAAATGATGTTTACTAGACGGAATGCCAACTAATTTTTAAATTTTTCTTTAAAACAGTATGTTCATACTTACACGTAACACTTAAGGTTACGTGCAAACAACGTCCGTTGTTGTACGTCACAGATTTTATTACGCTTGCATTATTTTAAAAATTCGCAATATTGTACTATAAAAAAATCTTGCAAGAAGTAGCAAAAAATAAAAAAAATCAGCCATGAGTTCAACGTTAAATTAAGCGGTATATCAGAACCCGATAGCGCGGGGAAAATAAACAATCGAAGTGTGACAGCGTTGGGGCGCGCTATCGTATTTTCCGGAGGCTGACTGGCAGTGCTGCCGGCGCGCGCGCACCGAAAGCATGTGCCTCGCGTCAACAGTGCGATGTACATAGAACCGGCCGCGTTTCGCGCCCCCAGCGCCGAGTCGCTCGCGCAAACCGACACGCCGATCTGGACACAGTGCTTACCATCCCCGTTATTCGCAGGCAAGAAAGCACCACTCAAAACCTTCGAGGAGATCCAGCCTCTATTGCAGCAGGGCCGCAAGCGGGAGCTCAAACCCCTCATCAGAGAAAACTCCTGGCCTATCAATAGCCCGGTCCGCGCTCAACTTTGGCCTGCGCTCTGCCGACAACACCAACATGGAAAATCGATGCTGGACGGATTCTACTGGGACATGGTCACACAGGTCAGTGCTCTTTACTTTGTGCATCCGTTCTCAAGTTGTACAACACTCGCAAATACGAAAGAAATTTATTAAATTTAACAAAAGACGTTATCTCGCGAAACTGGCAGGTTAGTAATCTTCAAGGTCACATGTATTTACTTAACGCAACGTTG
>NW_020653337.1:3858214-3861335 GCF_003589595.1 Hyposmocoma kahamanoa
AGGTTAGTAATCTTCAAGGTCACATGTATTTACTTAACGCAACGTTGAAATGTTTGTCATTTGTCGCGTTCCCGTATAAAGAGGTGACATCCACGCCAAGGCCGACAATTGTTGGCGTTTTGTTTCAGTTGGTACTTGGTAGTCTACCCTCTTTGTATGCGCGTCACGTGACAAAACGCCAGTGCGCGGCTTAGAGGCCTGTATAAACGCACTCGCCGCGCGGGAACTTGTGTACGCGGCAATGGACTGCTTTCAGTTGGGCGAACCGGCATTCAGTTGGTCCTTGTTTGCGACATCAACGAGCGCTGGCGCATCCTTCATGTAGGGTTGCTATTAGCCAATACATTTCATTTTGAATTATTTTGAATTTTTTCGCCTCCTTATCATTGCTCATGCGCGTTGATAATTATTGATAACGGGTCTATGTACACGGACGAGGTAAACAAGAATTTATTCGATCATTTCAGCGTCAGTACAGTGTACAATTTACCGTGAATTTGTTGTGTAATTGTAATTTGACCTCGAGAATTAAAGTAAAAGAGATCTTTCGATCGTTTTTTTAGTGCCTGACCTGAGAATTGCTGACTTAAATTTCTGAAATGCAGGATTCACTGTGTAGTAGCTACTTAATGACGACCTTCATAGCCCAGTGGTTAGCATTTTAGACATTCAGGTCTTGAGTTAGATTCTCGGAACTGCTTTTGATCTGGGTGTTCTCGATAGTGCTTTCGCATTTATCATGGATCTAGTGCTACAGAAATTACTTTAATATGCTTGTTGTAAAAAAACAATATATTTCAAAGAATATTCTAGCTAACTTAAAAAAGGAACTAGTTTTTATGCTCTATAATTTACCATTCAATTGAAAAAAGTGTCTTTATTACTAGTGATAAGAGTAGGCACTGTATATTTACCTAAACTTTAAGTAATACACACATAGCGGTTAATACCTCTCCCGCGCATCTCTTAATGATAAAACACAAAAAATCAACTCAAAATAATTACACAAATATTATACGCAACCGTAGTAATTTTATATTATTTTACTAGTTACACTTTAGAACAAAGTACAATAATATTTATTTTTGGGAAATTCATATGATCTAGTGACTCGATCTGTAATTCAATCGATAAGAGCGGTGGAGCGATATATTTCAACACACCATTACACCACCAAATACACCATTTGAACTACCGGGCAACCTAACTGGTCAAAGTTATTTGGAGTTCCTTCAGAATGATCTGTCTAATTTAATGGAAGACGTGTCCGAGGAGCTGAGGGAATCCCATTGGTTACAAAATGACGGCTATCTTGCACTATGCGGTCCCTGTTCGAGCATATTTGAATAGAAACCCAGACAGAAGGATCGACCGTCTGTTATCTGGGCCAATTTTATGGCCTCCGCTTTCACCGGACCTAAATCCACTGGATTTTTTTTTATTGGGGCTGCCTTAAGGAAATTGTGTATAGTAAGCCGATCAGGTCCTTGGAAGACTTACGTAGCCGTGCCAATGCAGCCGCTGGAACAATAAGTGAACGACGATTTATGCGGCTACTCAAAAGGGCCTTTATTCGTAAAATGTAAAGCCTGCATCAGAGTCGGTGGCAAATAGTTTGAACATTTGTTGTAAACAAATTGTTTTTTTTTTATTAAACCTCAATGGTCAAGCTTAATTAAGGACATAAAATGGTCCCACTTTGAAAACTTAGTTTTTAGTCTAATTTACTCCTTTTGCACATTAATAGCAATAATTTTCTATTTATATTACATACAATAATTAATTATACCATTTTGAAATCTACTTTAAATACACATTATTTTAAAATACTTGGTCACTATGGTTATCATAATTTTTTTTTCATATCAAAGATGTTTAAAGTTTGTGAAAAAAAATTTTGCACTTAAAAAATAAAATAAAACTTTTTAAAATTTAAGTGCCATTGTTAGTCATACATACTGCCTGTCTATTAGCACAGTTAATGTAGAATATTATGACACCAAAAAACCGAACGACTTGATTAACTTGTAGTCGTTGTGTACAAAAACGTAAAATAAGGTAAAAATAATTAAATTTAAAGAAAAAAATATATATCTTAGGTACTACATGGGATATATTTTTCTTTATATTTTTTTTAACGTTCATAAGCTCTACTATAAGGCATTTCAGGCTTATCCATTCTTTACCGGACACCCTGTAATATATATTATATATCCAATAATCATCGAATTAAAAAAATAATTTTCAACACAGTTACCGCGTAATATATATACAAAAAAGTACAGTCGAATTGAGAACCTCCTCCTTTTTTTAAAGTCGATTAAAAACAAGCATGTAGTGCTGAGGCTCCATCCTTTTTATCAGCACTAGATTCTACTACATTTCCGAAATTGTACCTAATGAATTCTTATTATAATTAATATATTATACGAATAAAACAAAATCCATCTGTGACAACCCTATTTTACAATAGGAACGTCTCTCGCATCTTAATTAGCCGGCCGTCATAACAATGCCGACTAATTATATACAGGTGTCCGGTAAACAACTCGATTCACGAAGTTATTGTTTTATACTTTGCTGATTCATTGTCAATTTTTCACTCTCGTTGACTAGTAATAAATTCATACATGAAGCTCTTCTGTAATAGCGTCTCTTGCGACATCCATCACATGATGTCCAATAAACTGAGTCATACGCCTGGTGGTAAGCGACACGCCTACACATAAAACGTGGGGGACACGCACATAGGTAGACAACCACAAATTACACCCAAACTCAGGAGAGAAATAAATGTAAGCCATACAAATAGTTCTCCCGCCCCGGGAATTGAACCCTGGAACTCTGCATGGCAGTCCTGCAAACCGTTCGGCCACAGAGGCAGTGTTATATTGGGATGTCCTTTGAAAAGGTCAGGTTAAAAGTGCTAAGAATACTCAGGCGTGTATGAAGATATTGATGCGTGTAGAGATGATATACATACATGAAAAGTTGAGAGCATCAAACCTAAGACACCAATCATCGAAAGTGTCTCAGGGTCAAGTTTTTGGGAATTCAAAATCTGGTTTTTTGTTGATTTGTTTTGTTTTGTGAAATAAAAATAATAATAATAATTCCACTA
>NW_020653337.1:3861345-3874226 GCF_003589595.1 Hyposmocoma kahamanoa
AATTTGAATTACAAAATAAAATTGACCAAAAAATACTTTGGTGTTAAAGAAAAAATCATTAAAATAGCAAAAACGTCCTTGATCCTTAGACATTTTTGATGTGTACAAGTTTGTCAGGAACATAGAGAATGTAGGTTCATGGTCTCTACAGGAGACAAGCGTGTTGTATGAATATATGCATCTTTGTGAAAGAATTCGTTCAGAAAAGTACTGCCATCTTACATATTTCTACCGCCAAGCAGTGTTATGAGCATTACTGCGTTCCGGTTTGGAAGGGTAAGGTTGTTGGTGAAATTGTCGTGTCGCTTACCACCAGGCGCACGACTTGTTCGTCCCGTTACTTGGTGTTATAAATAAAAATGCTGCACGCCAGGAATCCCACACACTTCGCAATTTAAATCATAATTCTGCAATCAATGAAAGCTAAACTATGTTGAGACACGTTAAATCTATTTATTATCAAGTTCTTACGTTTTCGCGTTTGTTCTATTGCATTGGAAAAGAAGTAACTGGTAGATGACTTCACCAATCTCAGTCAGCCGCGATTACGCGCGGTTTAGATCCGCAGAAATAGTTTCATTTCCACTGTTCATTATTATTTTTTATTTTACTGTTTGCGACTGTTAACAATGACATATTTAATTGTACAAGTACTTGACGCTTGAAGATTTTTATGAATGTATTGTTCGAACACATTTGTTGCGTTTTTAACTTCTGGTTAAGTTGATTGATTGATATGAGTTTGCATAACTTGTCAATTGTGTTTTCTGCAACAGAATTGGTTGCGTAACAAAATTATTTATTTAACTGAAACTTTGAAGGCTCTGCATGATTACTGATTTAGTAATGTTTAACAAATTCAAACCGGGATTTATATACCATAATTTTTTGACGATTCGAAAAAGGGTTTCATGCAACCACCTTACAAAATGTTTGGTTTATGAGACGGTGATATACGTGTGCCTATTTTGTTAGTGTGTTCAAATTTTTCTACTTCTGTTTTCAAATTGTTACTTTCTTTTGTAACTTTCTTACACAAAATGGACCTCTTGAGCTACACTATGAAACTTTAGCATTTTCTCTCAAGTCGGTCTTGGATTGTTTTACGTGACCTCAGGTGGTACTCCGCCTGAAAGAAGTGTCGGCATTCCACCAGTGGTTCACCCCGAGATGAACGTCTTAAGTATACTTCTGTAAATGGCCAACGAAGTACAGTATGAAATAGATTTTTTTAAATATAATATCAAGTGACGGGGCGAACAAGTCGTACGCCTGGTGGTAAGCTACACGCCTATCCTTAACAGTTACAGTGCCACTTAGAGCTTTAAATTGCAAAAATCTGAGGGATACTACCACTGCGCCGTAAGAGTATGCTAGGGTTGGCCTTAATCATTCTGAAATGATGACACATTAACAGAAAAAGTGATAATATTTATGTATTTGTGTTTTTTTTATTATATCAATGATATTAAATCCGGTCGTCTATGGAATACTGCTACCACCGACGGAATGCCTCTGCTAAATATCAACTGGCCACCTTGAATTCAATTGACTGGCGTGCCAAGAGGCTTATAGGTGACTCGGAATTAGTAAAGGCGAAGCTGCAGAGCCTTGAACACCGCCGTAAAGTTAGTTGCCGGTTTACCATCAGGCTAGAAGGAGATCAAATACGCACTTATATGTTATGAAAAAAGGGGCGAATAAGTAAAGCCGACACGCCTATCCATAACAGCTGCAGTGCCACTCAGAGCTTCAAATTTCAAAGATCTGAGGAGCACTGCCGCTACGCCTGTCGTAAAGTCCAGTAAAGTCCAGTGTGTCCTGTAGTTTCATGAGCGCCTATACAGATATATGACACTTCTTTCCTGGACGAACTCTTTCTTCATAAGGAGCTCTACTGCTATTAAATAGTGTTCAGAAGAATCGGTTACAGTTTTCCTAGTCATATATACAAATAGTTAAACACTCGTAACTACAAGTTACGGTAAGGTTATAGAACACCCATAACACTCAAAAGCTAATAAAGGTGGTAAAACTTATTCTGTTGGCGAGAGTGCATTATGTTTTCGTGTTATTATTTCGGAGCACGCGATTGGCATCGCGTCAAACCTCGCTCACCTTCGGCCGGGCGCGTGCGCAATGCATACAAGTACACACACACACACACACATGCATAAATGTAAAATACCCAAGCTTTTACGAATTTATATGTTATCCGTCAATATATTGTTCTTGAAAATATAAATACTTGGCCGAGGGGATGAAAATCAATTTGTTGAAGCTAAAATTGTTTTACATTATTCGTAAGATAAACAATGGCAATGAACCAAGTCGTAATGTTGTTACGTTTTGATTCTTCCAAGATCTATGCGCGATTTCACCTTGTATCCTTTTTTAAGGTCGCTATTATTGGAAATGAAATAACTTTTCACGGAAGCACGAAATCCTATGGGTGACCTTCGGGACTACTCTCAAGTCTGTGAACGAAAACACGGGTCCGTTCGAATTCCCAGGTCTGGAGAAAGATTTTTATGGCCTACATTTAATTCTCCGTTGGTTTTTTTGATTTTTTGGTAGTCTATGTGTGTGTCCATGGCACCCGTGGTACAAGGGTTTCCTCGTAGTGCGGGGTTATGAGTGTGTGCGTTATTATTATTATTATTATTAAAGTGTCAAACGGCCCGTTCGAAATTGTCAAATCGCGTTGTCATACATTGTTAACCGACTTCAAAAAAAGGAGAAGGTTCTCAATTCTGCTGTTTTTTTGTATGTATGTTTCGCGATAATTCCGGTGTTTGTGAACCGATTTTCATCATTCTTTTTTTTTGTTGGAAAGAGACCTCCATAGTGGTCCCATTTCATTTTGAAGAAAATTATCCACCTCTAAGGGTGGCTGATCACGCATGAATATTCATTTTTATAAATTGTGCCTAAATTTTACTTAAGGAGCAATTATTTTAATGGTTGGTTTTGCTATTCTCCAATTTTAGTTCTATCCCCGATCGAAACTCGAGTCTGTGGGTCATCCATAGTGGGAAAATGTCATTAACTACGGATTTCGTGCTTCGAGAGTAGGGCCCCCAAAACAGCGTACTTGATATATATTTTTGTTTTTTAAACTAACCTACGTTTAATAACGCACACACTCAACATAGCCGCGCACTAGAGAAACCTTGTATCGCGGGTGCCTTGGACACACTCATAGACAACCACAAATTGCACCCAAACTCACGAGAGAAATAAATGTAGGCCACACAAATAATTCTCCCGGCCCGGGATTCGAACCTGGGACCTCTGCGTGACATGGTAACCGTTCGTCCACAGAGGTAGTACGTTACGGCTTTTTGCACGTCCTTTGATCAAAAGACACTAGAAAAAATTACTTTCACATCTGGCAGTAGAAAAAATAGTTTTATTTCCAATTGCCAAGACGTTTGTCACGTGATCACGTGAATTTTCTTTCGTCCTTCAAATACTTCCATTTTCTATTTTATTTACTAAGAACTAAGACGAAAATTCAAACCGGATATGTCTCGTGACAAATCGGTTTCATCCATTTAAAAGCCATAATTTGCGCTTCTACAAATATTGAACATGACTCAACATTGGATGACTGGCCACGTGGCAACGCTGCAACGCATAGTCGTGTCGAAATGCAAGCCAAGATTCCGGTTTTCGCAGAATTCACTGAAACACCATTCCCGTAATACTCATTTTGGGGATAGTCTCGTGATCTCACCTGCTTTTCCCTAAATGTATTGTTTTGTTTGTATTACCTCACAAAAATTTGGCACCGTCTTATATGTTTTGGCATTTGTCATGTGATGGCGACATTGAAATTGCGACATCTAGAATTCTTCTAAGTCCTGCTTGACTTGAAGAGATCAAGGTGTCAAATAGGAATGTGTTACTGGATAGACCAGTAATGATCTCGTACGCTTCGCGTGGGATTATTTAGAAATATTTATGCCATTTCTTTACAATAATATTTATTGAGGTATGTGAAAAAGGGGGAAGTCACGGAGGGTGAACCTGGGGCCATGCTGACGACTCGCACGCTTTGACCTCGCACTTTCACCATCCGATAACGGATGCAAAATGCGAACATACAAAAAGAGAAAGACACAAGGAAATAAATCGCTATTATGATCATACGTAGGTTATAATTCCAAAAGCAATGCCTTACAATGCGCCATCTTTTACAATAAATGAAGTCACATGTATCAAAAGATCATATGTCAAAAATGCTTTTATCATATAAAAGTCATCAAAATAATAAACTACATGAAACGTAATATGTGTAAGTGAAATTTTATAACTCTCGTATTTAAGAATAAAAAGGTATGGACGAATTTCGTTCGCAGATCCTGAAAGTTCAATTCTGAAATGTTATCATTTTGCAGATGTGACTTTATTATAGCGGAAGTGCGAAATATGGATCGATGGCAAAATTTCAAAACCCTTTTAATTTCTTTTTTATAATAACTTGTGACCGGACGAACAAGTCGTGCGCCTGGTGGTTAGCGACACGCCTATCCATAACAGTTGCAGTTCATTCAGAGACAAACGTCAAATGAAGTGTCACAGGGGTCATCCTAATTTCAATTTAGTTTTAATGGAGTAATTTCACAATAAATAAATTAATACCATGGTAGTAAACCATAATATTCCTTACGATCAATTTTAGAATTTTGCTTATTCAAAGTCTAAGTTAATTTATAAATCTCATCTTTAAACAGTTAAAATAACTTATTCTGACTATTGTTCGTTAAACCAAGCTCGTGAATCACGTAGTTCAACAAAATTTACGTCATCCTGTAATCTCGTTACAAGAAATCCGATTATAGCGGACGTCAGGGACTCTGATATTAAAATACAATTCTAATTGAACCTATGGAGACTTACGGATTAACTATTGTTAGTGAACAAACTTCTCGATGAATTATTTATTAGGCTCGATGCTGGAAAATCACAGCTTGTTGCAAGTTCATAGCAATCCATGAGATAAATATATTATCTGAAATATAAGTTTTATACATTGTTTGTTTTGTCTTAGTCGTATACAATTTGATATCTTAAAAAATGGCGACGAAAAGAAAATATTAATAATAGTGATACGAGTGTATATTTACCGAAACTTGAAATATTGACACAGAGTGAATCTTTTAAATTCCTCTCTGGAATATTTGCAATATTTTTTATTTATTGAATATCATCGTGTATTCCTATCTTCTTCCTTCTCTTATCATATCGATGGCATACCTTTTTTTTTCAAATGTAAGTGTGCATTTGACCTCCACCTCACCAGATGGAAAGTGACGATGAGGTCGACGATGGAGCATGCACACTTAAATAATGCCTATTCACTCTCGCCTTGAAAAGGTCCAAGCTATAACGTTCAGGGAACAAGTCTGCAGGCAGCGAATTCCACTCCATAGTTGTTCGCCATATAAATGTGGAAGCATAACGCTTTGTACGAATCTTTGGAATATCCTGTATAAATACCGATAAGCAGAGAACCTTACGGCGGTGTTCATACAATAATGCGCACAGCCCAGGAATGGACTGTTTCCGGGCACATATAACCCGAGTATCTTTAATGTACAACTGAATAGGCGTCTTCTGGGCGAGTTCGTTCCATCGTAGATTCTATCTTTGCTCCAGGGCTAGGTAGTTGTCAAGTACATTTAATAAAAAAAAATGCTTGCCATCGTGTTGAAACGATTTATCAATCGGCGTAAGGTAAGTTACTTAGAAAAGGAATGGTACGTCATGCAGAGAGGCTCCTTTCATGCACCCCTATTATTTATCTATCTTACCTATATTCATATATTCATATTCTAATCATATAGCTCTACTGCTTACAGTTGTAAGCAGTAGAGCTCCTTATGATAGAGTTTGTCCAGGGAAGTACTGCAATCTGTGTCTGCTGCCAAGCAGTAATGTGAGCATTACTGCGTTGCGGTTTTGAAGGGCGCTAGTGAAATTACAAGGCACATGGAACTTGTCAACTTACATATGCTTCACGGTGACGTGTGACGCGCACAGTCGCAGTGCCCGTGAGATCTTTCCGATTAAAAAGTGGCACTGCAACTGTTATGGATTGGCGTATCGCTTACCACTAATTATTATTAAACAAAAAAAATCATTTTCTGTTGACTTTGACGTCAAACAAAAAAGCCGTTTAGACCCAAAGGTCTGTAATAAGGACATACACAGCCAAATTTGTAAGATCTCATGAGTCGGTTTGTAGCTCAATTGGTAAGAGCTGTGGCCACGGCTGGTTCGACTGCACATCAAAGGAAAATTTTCTCAATGTTGTTCAATCTTTGATCATTAATAGCTATATTTTTATTACAATTCTTCTAAATACACTACCGTAGAAAAGTGATAGCTATTTACACATACGTTACATTTCTGAGGAAGGTATTATGCACTGTATGATTTCATTACCATATTTAAATTCTATTGCAATATTTGCTATTTTAATTAATAAATGATAAACTTTTAAATGAATCCGATAATCTAGAATTTCGTCCACGTGTATCTAATCAATAAGAGTATTTAAAAGGCGACATTTAACGAGTAATCAATACGGACTAAGTGCGGTACTAAATGCCGCCACGTGGGCAGAACTCGATAGCTGAAACCAGAGACGGTGCTTGAAATCGACACGTTACTTGTATTTCATTGAGGAAGGGTTCATTCATTAAAACATATTGTTTTGTTGATTGTTACAAAGAAGCGTGTTGACACACACCATACGTACCCTATGATGTAAATTACTCAACGCGAATCTATGCAAGTCGTCGACAATGTAACCATTAATAAAAAACGCGTATATTTGTTTTTTTCAAACAAACCAACGTTTCGGGCCCTTTACAGGTCCCATGGTCACGGTTGACTGAGGTGGTACAGTCATTAACCTGTTATGTCTAATATTAATGCGAACCACCCTATTTTTTTCACTATAGTTACAAAAGTTATTAATTAAATGCCTTATTTTTAATTTTATAAAGAAACATTTCAATTTACGCTACATTACGTTTTACAAATTATTTTATTGAATGAATGTTTTATTAAATTAAATTTATTATTCATTAATAATAGAAATTAGAATAAATTTAAACTTATTAATTAGTACTGCAGTCTTATGTCTATTTGGGATTTTTCATCAGAGCAAATAATGGATCCCAAACTGGTGGTACGGAGAAACCATCTTCCCTGTTGAAAATAGGAGGTTTTAAATATCAATGGCCTGTCGCAGCATCCTCGGTAAGATTTAATTAATCTATTGTAAATGTGAACTTTTTTAAAAATAAACGATATTTTTTTAAGTTCGATATATATATTAACTGTTCCATAACTATATTAGTTGATCTACAGATGAATTATAAGTCTACTGCATTCAAGATAACACTATGTTTAAGAATTATTTATGTTTGCGTACATACATACATACATATATTTCACGCCTTTTTCCCATCGGGGTAGGCGGAGACAACAGTCTTCCACTTGCCACGGTCCTGACACACATCTTTCGCCTCATCAATACGCATCAATGCATGCTCGTCAGTTAAGGGTACTCTTGACCTGGCCCTTCTTTACGATGGCCCCAATTTGGTCATGGTAAGTTCGCCTTGGTCGGCCCATACCAACTTGCCCCGCTTACACTCGCCTTATAACTCTGATTTGTCAATCTTCTTTCATTCATTCTCTCTACATGTCCGAACCATCTAAGCATGCCTTTCTCTATCTTTGTCACTACATCTTCTTCCACGCCGCAACGCTCTCTTAATACTAAAATAATATTTGATAACGCAAAATAATATTTGATCTTCTTTTTTCATATAGGTCAAGCCTTGTTTGCTCCCTCCATGCAGTAGGTTTAGATTTTTTAGCCTGCTGCTTTTGCAAATTTAAAATGATCATTTAAATGCATGCCAATAAATAATATCGAGAAAGGACAGTTTTTTTATTGTTCAAAAAAGTGTGCCAAACAACCTCACCAATTATACATAGTCTCAACCAGGGAATTCCCTGTACTATGACTACCAGAGCACTAGACACCCAGAACATCCAGATTAGAAACAATTTAAAGAAATCTATTTATCAAATTGACCATGCCGGAAATTGAGCCCGGCACGGGTGGTCTGCTGAAGTCGTCAAAAGTGACGATGAGGTCTACAATGGAGCATGCTCTATAGTCCATGTTATATAGCGTTCAAAGAAATCTGCAGGCAGGGAATTACACCCCGATGCCGTTTGCCGTATCATAAATGTGGAAGCGTAACGCTTCGTGCGATTCATGGGTATATCTACAACAAAGAGGTGGAATCCCAGCCTACGTCTAGTCCCTCGATGATAGAAGGGGGTGATGGAATGATTTCATGCAATTTTCTTTCTGGTGTTCAAAAGAAACCAGCTCGAGCAATGTCATCAAAATAAACTACCAAGTTTTATGCGCACTCTAATCTCATCAGCAACAAAGGATCGTAAATAACCAATTCAGATCACAGCGGGCGTTTCATAGAGCTTCTAAATATTTAGTGTCGCATAAAAATTGCAAGAGCGATAATCGGTCGGACATGGGTAAAGCCATGGCGGGAAGCCAACTCCTGAAATAGACCTCGCGATTTCTCACCTTCAACCATTGTAGTCACGTGTTTTGTTTTGCACAGTGATAGCCTAGTTGGGAGAATTCAGCTCAGCTACAAGAATCCTGCGGGTTCAATCCTCGACACGCGAGTCTTTGAGAATGAAAAGTTGAGTAAAGTATTTAGATAATTGAAGCTTGCTCTGGAGCAAAGATAGGATCTACGATGGAACGAGCATGCCCAAGAGATGCCTATTCATTCGTACCTTAAAGATACTCGGGTTGTATGTGGTAGGAAACAGATGATGAAAAGAGCTTAGTAAGCCTGGAGGGAATCGACCAAGTAAAAAAGATTTCCCGGCGTACGTCTGGATGTGCGATGGTAAAAGGGGGCGGGCGGGAAGAGCTGATCGAGCTCATGGGCACGCTTTGATAACCTCTGGAATCCAAATTTAGAAACATTTGTAAAATTCTTCAAAGGCAGGTGACGTTCGTTACCAGCTTTTACCTGTCGCGGTAAGAGATCTTGCCAGGGTTGAATATTTAATAAGAGACTTTTTCGTTTTTTATGGTAAATAAACAAACCAAAGTTTCGGGCTCTTTACAGGTTGGCTGACTAATCAGCAACGTTATTTTGTTTGAAAAAACAATAACACAAAATCATCAGGAAAAATAGTTACATTACAATATCTGAAAAGAGTTTGCATTTCCTGTTTTGTTATTTTATTATTGAAGAAAAGAATTATCGAATGCAAAGTTGTTTGCGTTTTCCTGCATAATTGTGGAAAAAAAAATGGAAACAAAAACCCAGCTACATTTTTTCACAAAATAATCCAAATACCATTAAATATTTTTCAACAAACACGTACCAAAAAAATTCACATTAATCACCGATAAGGTCAAATCCAACGATCCAAAACACACGTTTACGCTAGTCAGCTGATCGGAACTAAACCTTGAACCTTATGACTAACAGTTACACCAGAAGCAAACGTATCATGGTAACTTTCTGAACTTAAAATCTCTGTTCTACTTCCATGTACTATTATGGTACTTCCTTCCACGGTCATTTGCTTTATAAAATACTTCATGTGCCCTCATTGCATTTGAAAACGTCAGATAGGTTGTTACAGGTTTAGTTAGCACCTAGGTTGTCTCTTTTTTTCTTTTCCTCACCTGTCTAACTCCGTCTTTTTTATTTGTTATCTTTTTTGCTGTCTCATTCCAGTCCTATTTCATTATATTTTGAAATGCATTATCTATTAAGTCGCGCTGTGTATTACTCATCCGTTACATCGATAAAATTTAATTCTACTCCACCTAGTCACTGCAATGTAAAAAACAATCTTCTATAAAGTATATCTTACTGCGTTTTTTATCCAGTTAATAAATATAACAGCGCTACAATTGTTTATGGGTTTACGCAACACACATTGTTCGAATTAGCGAGTTCTAGTAATTAAATTGCCTGTAGTTCTGAATAAGTGGACAGGTTAATTGAGACAAGGTACTCGGTGGACTTACAAGCGAGACTGATGCAAAACGTGTTTGGATGGCTTCGATATAAAAGTAATTAATTATTTCTTGCGAACATCACTACCATATCATTAAGGCTCAGTTTACATTGCGGCGGAAAGGAATGGAATGGAAGCGTCAATTTCTCCTCGAGGAGCCGCGCGTGGCCGCTGGAATGCTCGAGCATTCTAGCGGCCACGCGCGTTGACGTTTGACGTCACACTATTTTGACTCGTATCTAGTTTGTACGTTCCACAATTGACCATAAAGTTCATTACTATGTACAATATCGTTACAAAAATTCGCTTCCATTCCGTTCCGCCGTAATATATATATAGAGCCTAATGGTTACCTGTAATAGACGCTTTTCCGAAAATTAAAAATAACACACAATAAACTTTTGTTTTTTATTTATTGCTTCATTGTCAAATTGTAACAATAGTACATACATCAAATTAAATGTGGTCGAGATATTATCTAATTGCACTACTAATTATGACTTAACGTAGCCCGGAAAAACAACATGAATATAGAGTTATTAAACTACATACCTTAATGTTTAAAAATACAAGAGATCAAAGATCTTTGGCAGTATTTTTTTATATCAAATGACGGGACGTACAAGAGTAGTGCTGGTGGTGGTGGTGATGGCGTCACATGTATCTTTGAAAGCTGTAAGCGACACGCCCATCCATAGCAGTTGCAGTGCCATTCAGAGCTTTTAATCGCAAAGATCTCAGGGGCTGCTGCTGCTGCTGCACTGCCACTTCGCCTGTCACCTTGAGACATAAGTTGACAATTTCGATGTTCCTGTAATGCCACCTAAACGCCGTAATGCTCACTTTACTGCTTGGCGGCAGAAATAGGTAAGGTGGCAGTACTTTCCTGGACGAACTCATTCACAAGGAGCTCTATCTGCTGCTACTGACGGTGATTTTCAATAAATAAATTTTTTATTTATAAATTCACCAAAAAAAGCGAATGCAAAAATAGTCTCCATCTATATGACCGTTATATTTAATCTGCAAAGATGTACTGATGTTCAACGCTTCGTCAGTATTTGACGTTACAACTTAATAATACCATACTACGTACCAACGAACGTATCGCTGAAAAGAGACGGAGCAATGCGATGTCTTAAACATATATCACTGGTTAGTTAAGATATTGAAAAACAAGTTTCAATTACTTTTCACCATGTTCATGTGGGTACGGAACATTTGAGTGATGCGTGAATGGGAACGGAGCGTGCGTGACAAGGATAACGGGAGAACAGAGCAGGACGGATAATAAATAGAACATCTGTTGAAAGTGAGGCGCGTGCAATAAGTTGTTAAAGTAGTATAGAAGTTATTTTTTTAGTTAAATTCCGATCTGTATTCCTACAAGCATACATACATTACGTTCACGCGTGTAAACTTTTAACATATGTTAAATAAATAATTGTATAAATAACTGTGTTCTCGGATTTCTCTCAAAGTTTACGGAGACTGGTATCATGATTGTGGCGTCACAGTACATTTATTCAAGTATTTTGTATGCCCGTAAAAATATACATAACTTCAGTAAGAAAGAAGATATCCATAATATAAACCTCAGAACTAAGTCCAAATTCATGGTACCACGGTTCCGTTTACCTAAGGTAAACGATTTTTTTATGGGGAAAAGTCATATTAAAAAATTTAAGAATATGTGTTAGATAAAGATGTATGGAAAGACAACATGAGTCTTGATTCCACCCATTTAAGATTCAAAGTGTTTTCCATAGCATTTAAGTTTGTTTGAAAAGAGTAATCCCTGGAGTTTCTTGCTCGGTCTTCTCAGCGAGCGAACGAGCAGAAGCTTAAAAAAATTACGTTTTCAAGTGAAACATTTTACCTATGAAATTAATTATTATTTGACTTTGAACGCACTCTCATAGCCCCGCACTAGGGAGACCCTGTAGCACGGGTGCCATGTACACACATAGACACGACCACAAATTACACCCAAACTCATGAAATAAATAAATGTAGGCCGTACAAATATTTCTCCAGGCCCGGGAATCGAAAACTGCTGAGCTGAGGATGGCAACCGTTTGGTCATGGAGGCAGCTTAAACATATGATCATCGATTCGTTTGGTGGGCATAGGTCGCCTGTCAGCCATGCCAAAGGTTGTTTTATGCAGGCGTCGTCACGATGTTTTTCTTGAACCTTCAGAAGTATTGTTACTAGTGCCACTCGTCCGGGGAAGTTCTATCATCTTATCTATAGTAATGTGAGCACTGTGTTTCGGTTGTGAAGGGTAAGGGTGCTGGTGAAATTACAGGCACATGGGACTTGTCAACTTATGTCTCAAGGTGCCCCTCAGATCTTTGCGATTTACAGCTCCAAGTGGCTTTGCATCTGCTATGGACAGGCGTGCCGCTTAACACCAAGCGCACGAGTTGTTAGTCCTGTCACTTGAATGAATGAATGAAATGTTCTTTATTGCACAAAAAATTACATTTAAAATACAATAGCTAAAGTATAATAGTAGTAGTAAGTTAATGTGCAACAGGCGGCCTTGTTGCTATGTAGCAATTTCTTCCAGGCAACCTTAGGATAGACATTTCGGATATGCTAGAGGGGTGCAACTAAAGAATATCATCATAAGTACACTACACAATAAGTAAGAATACAATTAATACACACATAACAATAAATACATAATAATATGGAGACGAGAGAGAGAACGCTAATATATTTTAACTGCCTCCGTGGCCGAACGGTTACCATGCCGGATTGCCA
>NW_020653337.1:3874626-4024421 GCF_003589595.1 Hyposmocoma kahamanoa
AAAAAAAAAGTTTTGAACAATACCTACTCGAGTTCCAAAACTCGACTCGAAGTACTTTCACCGTATAAAGTCTCGAGTACGACAAGCAGGGTTAAATGTTACTAAGCAACTATTATTGCCCACGAATTAAATATAAAATAAAAACCCAATTATAGTCATTCAGTAATTATACTACATAACGCAACACACCACAACTTCGCTCAGTAGACTTTCTTTACTCGCTCAGTAGACTTTTTTACTCGAGCTGGTTTCTTAAACAAACTCGAACTTGAGCGCGACTCGTTAGATAAATAGACTCGAGTCTATTCGGAAACTCGATAGGCTCGTAATACATCAAGCAGTGAGTATCTGTCTTTATGGAGTCGAGTCTTGTGAATTGGAGTCGAATCCTAAAATGTAGACTCCCAGGCTCGAGTTTTTTACAACACTAGGGAGCTGCGGTGCGAAGTAACCAGCGTTACATGGCATTGCGCGTGGAGCACTAGGTGCGACATAGCCTTGCGACGATATAACGCACGCAAATTTGTTATGGAATTACCTCCATTAGACTACAAGATTTTACATAAATAAAAGAATAAATATTTATTATTAACAACGATTTCTTTATCAGCGGTGAGACATGAAATGTTAAGATTCACGCAAAGATATACAACTGTGATTTGTTTATCAAAGGCGAGATATTACGTGAAGAGATTTACATAAAGATATAAATACTTTTATCATTAGTAGGAGCTTATTATAGCTGAAGTGTGGATATAATTAGTTATTTGTATATCTTAAACAACAACGTTTGAAGTACCACAATTTTATTTTCTATCTGAATGTGGAAATAATTTGGGGAAAGATATTCATGATAGCATTAAAAAACCCTACCCCGCCTTTTTACTGTCGTTTCACTGTTGCTGTATGTACTTAAAAGAAATTTCGGCAACCTAAGTATCCATTTATTTAGATAGATAGTATAATAAAAACTTTAAAGTTTATTTCATCAATTTATTATGTTTTGTAAAATGATATGTAACAAAAATTGTTGTTTATGATGTTTGTAACATAGTTATACGAAATTGCTAATATTTTACAAATACCCTGTGTAACATTGACGTCATAAGAACTGTATATATGTGTTAAAACTCGTCAATTGTAATTTATGTCACTTAAATGCTTTTCGTTAGTAAGTATAACATACATTTTAATGTCACGTCTTCCCTCTGTGTCTTCTATCTATCTTTAAGCGAGTTTATGTAACGAAATTGTATATAGCATAATGGATAATGTCAGTTGTGTAACGTACAAACTAGATACGATACGGTAGCTGCGGGAATTCCCGAGACTGCGCGAGAATTCTCCTTCAAAAGTCGCGCAACCTGTTTTTCGGCTTGTATCTAATTTGTACGTTACACGATTGACATGATGTTCGGTATGCTTTGGTTACAAAAATTCGCTTTTTGATGTCTCAAATCACAAAATGTAGGGTGAGTACAAGTCGCACACATGCATTACGTTGTATGATAATTTCGCGTGCCATCCGCGAAATATTTTTAAGTGTGCAAGCAGCGCATTCGCCACGTCTGTACGTACGCACCTTTAGATGTACGAGGAGCGGCTGAAAAGTAAAAAAGTAAACTAAGTAAGAAATAAAACACGATCGTGGTTACTTTCAATATAACTATAAGGGAAATAAATATACTTCTTATATTTGTTAGAAAAGTACCTTAAGGCTACCTTTCCACCAGAGATCTGCGACGTAGCGAGGCGGTGTGCAAGGAAAAAATGCATCAAAAGGTTACTTAATTTTCCACCGGAGCTGCTTTGTGCAGCAAAGGGTTAGCGGTTAGCTAAGTATTTGTACATACACAATAGTAAGTGATGTGTGCGAGGCATGCGGGTGAGCAATGTGTGCGAAACGGTGTAGGAAACTAGAGCTATCAATAGCTGGTCAGTGTCAGTTAGTATGACACTAACTGACACTGACATATCACCACCGCTCACTCTACCACGTCGTACCCCGCCCTGCGCCGCTGCACATTCTCTCACTGCTTAGCTACCTCGCAAAGCTTTGGTGGAAAACATCACACTGTTTCACAGCGCCGCTGCACATCCTCTCACAGAGCGCCGCTACACATCCTCGCACCGCCTCGCTACCTCGCACATATCTGGTGGAAAGGCAGCCTAAATCTATTTAAAAAGTAGTTGCAAATTTTTAAACATTTTTCTTTGTTCTTCTGACAACTTTTCCATGCAAATCAAAATGTAATAAACAAAAGAGAGTCGCTAATTTTTGAAAAAAAAAGAAAGAATTAAAAGCGATACGTCACGACAGTGGTCAGTGTTACTTTTTAAATTGGAAAAAGGTGGTCAAAAGAGATTACTTCTCAGCCACCACTCGAAATAGTCATCTATTTATTCAAATGACATGGAGCTGGTTCAAAACTGCAAAATATAAAAACTTTGTTAGTTTTCGAGTTGGTTTCATGTTCACATTACGTAAAGTTGGACCCTTTTATATGAAAATTTTATGAGTTTATGAACACGTGCAATTCGAAGCTACATATATTGACTTCGTTATAGTTTCTAGATATATCTACGGAATATCATTCGAGTTAGATTAGTTTGTGTAATAATATAGTAATAATAATGTACCAAACAACACACCAATTAGGATAGATCCCGGGATGACTTCCGTTATATTCATAGTATAGAGAATTACCTTAAGATCAGGTAAAGGAGTCACCACACTTATTAACGCGGAATCGGCTCGAGCCAGTAATCCGTGCATAATAGCAAAAATATCTTGTAATAGTAGTACAGTTCATAAAAGTAACCAAAATAAAATGCTGAACCGTTTAAAGCTAGATTGTCTGTTGAATTTTCGTGGATGTACGTTTTGCATTGCAGCCTAGCCTTAACGAAAATAAAGAAAAGGCTCGGTCCACATCAATTTATTTACAAGTATGAACGAAAAGGCTGTAACGAAATAATAAAATGATATAAAAAGTATAATCCGTATAAAATACTCCCTACTAAACAGTAAGTCCAGGCTGTTTAATAGGAAGTGTTTTATAATTACAAAGAGCCTCCAGACACTTATCCCAAATGGGCCTGTATACGTATGTCTAATGATTAAAAAACAGTAAATCACGTGAAGTTTAATAAAACGAAGGAAAGGGTAACGGAAGGCTGTATCAAAAAACAATGGTATAAAAACGGGTACAATACTATAAAACATTCCCTAACTTAAATTACATATGGTTATGGATGATTATAAAGTAGATAATTAGGGCGCGTTCCCACTATATCGTGACGACAGATAGTCGTGCAGTTTAAAGTGTCGTGGCTTGTATATTTAAATGAAGTTCTTCACATATAGCACGACACGATTAACTGTCGTTCATGATGTTTTATCGTTACAACGACAAACTGTCTTCACAGTGGGAACAACTAGAACGACAGTCGTCGGACGATAAAAAAACGTCACGATAAAAACGTGATGACAGATTGTCGGAGCTCCTATTGTCGTCACGTTTTATTTATCGCTGTCCGCACATATTCTGCTTCCTGCCCTCCCCTCTCGTACCCCGCGCCTTCTGCTCGCTTTGCAGTAGCGTTGGGTCGTAGCCGAGCAGGGCAAGCGCCCGGGTTTTAACCCGGCGCTTGGTTGGCACCGGGTTTAAATCGGGGTAAAACCCGAAATCGAGGGCAAAAACTATTTACGTCTAAATATTTGTTGTGAATTGACTTTTGTTCAAATTTATATACTTATTATTACAAAATATTTCTTGGTTTATGACCAGGACAGTTCGATTTATTTTTCTATTGAATAGATTCGCTTGAAAAGTTCATCAATAAATTAATACAAAAATTCGTTAGGTCGTATGCACTTGAATCGATTTTCATTGCGAATCCACAGCATTTTTAAAAAGTAATACGTTATTAAAATTTCGTCTTCATCTATTTCGAGCGAACACACACTACCGGCTTCCAAAAGAACATACAAGCGACTGCAGTGCATCACACGATTCTGTTGTGCAAACGACAAGGAGGCTGTCGTGAAACGATAAATTGTCGTCACGATCTAGTGGAACAGCTAGTCACGACAGTCGTTCAACGACAAAAAATCGTCCACGACAGATAGTTGTGATATGGGAACAGGCTAGACACGACAGTCGTCCAACGGTAATAAAAAAGTGACGACATAGTGGGAACGCGCCCTTACCCCTAAAAGGCCTGTTTTCGTGTATATATAGCTGCTTTATAAGCAGTTAGATTTACATGATTGAAGGACACGGTCTTTTCACTCCACGAATTTTGATGGGAGTGACGACGGAACGAAACAAAGTAAGAATGGCGAAGAAAAGAAATAAAGAACGATTCAAAATTTCAAAAGTAAGCAACCAGGAATCAGAAAAAAGGGTGATGTGGTGGGATGACGATGAAAGAGGTCGCATCATCACAAGATTTGATGAACATTGGTTGACCGATATTATGGCGTCATACGGGTTATTCATATTTGCTTTTGTCGCTGCTCTCGTGACAACGATAATGGAAACTAGAAAGAAGTTAATATTAACTTTAATAAATCATAATATGGTGACGTCATTGTATGCTATTAAAAATCGATCTTACATCTTATCTTTAAAAAACAGTTTAAGATAGACGTAATTTATGTCTCTGTAGAATAGGTTTGTGGTCACGGCCGTCTGGTAGAGGCTTAAGAAGATGTACAGACTGATATGAGATTTCTTGATTCGCCTACGCCCGTGTACCCACACTTGTTCACGCGAACTCTAAAGCCAAGATGTTGTAGTCAAGTTCGTTTGAAAGTTGGTAAAACTACAGTCGTGCATAAAAGTGTTTTTGTAATGGCGCCGTAGATAAATTTACTATAATTTACATTCAGAGGCTCCTTTTGTGTACCCGAAAGTATAAAAAGGGTCTGAAAGAAACCTTATGTTATTTGAAAAGCAATTAAACAACTTGTTGACTAATAAAATGTACTAAACTACAGTATCAGAATCTGTACATGACAAATCCTTAACTACATAGTCTTGTAATCTTTGACATTACTATATTTATTACGTTATTCAAAAATTAGTGCGGCATTTTCACTTTGTGTTGATTTTGACATCTAAGGACATATATATAATAATTATTATCATTTAATTGGACCCAAATAATTACCAAAGCGTTTATTTTACTGACTGACTTATTAAATCCATAACATCGGTGTTTTGTACAAAAGGCATAAGAGACATTTCGTACATATTTTTGGGGAGCATGTTTTAGGTTTTCATTACTGTTTTAAAATATTTGAAACTTAATCAAGTGTTAAAACAGGATATTTGAAAACAGTCGTTAAAACCTAAAGCATGCTCCTCTGAAAAATCTACGAAATGTCGCTTACGCTCTTTCAACATAACACTGACGAATGATATTATTAAAAAACAAACAAAACAACACATTACGAATTGTTTAGTCTGTTGAAGTACGTATCGTCATATGTATGTTACTTGAAATAATTTTATATGATTATTTTATATTAAAAAGGGGTCTTGAAATTATTATTTTAATCTTAATTACCGGATATTGTGCTTGAGTAAAAAAGGGATTTCGTCCAAAAACGGAGTTACGAGATTTTCAAATTCAGCCGACGATATGAGTCAATTACAATTTTAGTAGCAGTAGAGCTACTTGTGAAAGAGTTCATTCAGCCACCTAGATGTGAGCATTACTGCATACTGGTTTGAAAGAGCAAGGGCGTTGTTGAAATTACAGGCACGTGGGACTTTTCAATTTATGTCCCAGGGTGACGGGCGAAGAGGTAGTGCCTCTCAGATCTTTGAGATTTAAAGCTCTGAGTGGCACTGCAACTGTTATGGACTGGCGTGTCACTTACCATCAGGCGCACGACTCGTTTTAAAATATGACCGGATACACTGAAACTGCACTTATTACATGTCAACTTCTAAGCTTTTATCTATCTTTTATATATCTTTTATCTAGCTATTTTAACAAATAAATGAGTTATGGATGACAGTACATTTCGCATGAGAAACCAAATACTGTCTAACTCAAAAATGATGGAATTGAGAAAACACGAATTGGAAATAATTCCACTTACCAACGAGAATATAAGAAGCGTCACTGCTCTTGAGACTGCGTACAAGTGCTAACAGTATCCTGAAAATGTTTTCTGCTAAGCTCTATGCGTCGAGGCTGCGTCGTGATGCTGCGTCATTTCATCCAGGTTTTGGTGTAGTGATGTAGCAGTCGGCTCTTCGAGCGACTTGTATACTTTTCGTTTTAATGAATTGTGTGTACCTACTAAAAATAGACCTAAGTTTTAAATTATTATCTAGTATTACTGACAAGTGGACACAAGAAGTCTTAATAAAATATTTATTGATCCTTTTCAGTAATTTTTGAACTTTCAAATCGTGTCTTTTCAATTCCATCATTTTTGTTAGTTAGTTTGTTTCATGTGACATTTATTGTGCTACTTTGTTTTAAGCTTAGTTCGTAGTATGTTCCAATTAGATTATGTCTCTTCCTAGAAAATAAATCTTACCGACTCATTACAGCGTAGCCTTTTCCTAATACTTTCATAACATTCCATGCCGTACCAGGAAACTACATTTTCACATCGAATTACAAGTTCTCTCCTAACTAAATGAACCCTTTTACTCCCTTGATTCTTTTCCACTTAACACCCGTCCAGAGGAGCTATTTCAATACCGTAGTAACAATTCGAGTCCCGCACCGGCACAATTCACATTGGGGCCACAATTGCGCAACCTGTCTTTATTAGGTCGATCTATTTCTGATCATACCGCCCTTTGCCAATACTCATAAAAGCATATTTAGGATGAGGAAAATGAACTTTTTAGTTTTGGGATGTTTTTATTCTGGTTACAAATGATATTAACTATACTCTCTTTTTTTTAGCTTCAGACAGAAAGAAATTTTGGGTCTTTTATCAGACATTTTGTAAGCAAGGTCAAAGTCAGAAATGGTTTATTCCAAACTACTTTTTTAAGCTACTGCTCATTCCCTGTGCTGACTTTCCAATACTGACATGTTAGCCACTGATATTGGAAACTAAAACTATACATACTTTACTTATCTAATATAAACAAAATTCTGAGATGAAGGATGAATGTTTCTTTTACATCTGGACTGGGTCATATTTGAACCTTTCCTTTGTGGGTAATATTAGAAGATCCTATGTGTCGAACTGTAAAAAAGAGTGCTAATGAGGAGTGTGAAGTACCAAAGAAAATGTGCTTACTTTTAAAAACAGACAATACAATCCTTTGATCAAAGAAAAGGCGCTTAAAATTAGTACATTTGAATTTAGAATTTCTATTTGAAATGAAATTGATAAAAATGACTATAAAATACAATAAGAATTGTGAAAAAGTTGAATTAAAACGAAATTGATAAAAATGGCTATAAAATACAAAAAGAATTGTGAAAAAGTTGAATTAGGTTGAATAGCGTGCCAAAGAGGACAAAGTAACAACCGATCATAAAGTTATCGTTAAATAACTTCCTAGCTCGGGTCACACAGATTGTACGGTAACTGTCTTAGGCCAGTTAAATTGTTGTCAAATGATTAGTTATCTATTAAAATGGGACAGTGGAAATTGCCTATTGTTGATAATTTATTTTGTATTTACTTACTATGTATATACCCTGTTGACGCCTGTCTCTTACTGGGCTAAGAACAGACTGTGAACTTTCACCCGCTGCTCACTTGAGATATCTGTACCTTCTTTGCTTCCCACCCGTTATTTTTGACGCCTTTGGTTCGGACGATTTAAATGTGCCAGACATACTAAACCAATATATACATATATTAAATAAGATACTAAATCTTTATCCCATTTCCTACTTAGCGAGTCGATAATTGATTCTCCATATATTTGTTTATGTATATCGGTAGAGAGTAATTATTTTTATACTATTTTCTGGCGTCCTTCAAGGACCTTGACTGCGTCCAAATTACGGTTTCGTGAATCTTGGAATCTTTTCGTGTTTTATTTCTATTGCTTGTTCATTTAGTCGGAAAACACAATGTTACGTTAAATGTTATGTCTCTGTTGTTGTCTGCTGTGTTTACATTGCCAATTTGCGACGTCTTTTTTGAGCTTTAAAACGTTTGTAGGTCAGACTTTTATCAAATAGGGAACAAGTACGGTCAAATGTTATCTACATACTATTATTGATCTTTTACACTTTTGTACCTCTCAAGATATCATTAATTTTTCTGTATGTTTACTTATGTAGGGTTGTTACCTTCTACCTTATTGATATTGGCAAAATATCGGAACAGCTATGTATGAATAGTCAACGCGATTTTGTCCTGCCATCTCATTTCACTATGTATGTTTCTACATTTAGGGTCGTATTCCAGAACTCTACTCATTGCTCAAGTCAGGGCTTGAGTATGATGTCTAGTGCTGACTTGAGCATTAAGTAGAGTTCTGGAATACGACCCTTGGTCTCTCTAGTTGGTCCTTTAAGAAACTTTGGCATAAGCTGTCAATGACTATATCTTTAAAAATCAAAACCTTGCATTAACGTTTAAACAAAAATATATGTATACGAGTATGTTAATAAAATGTTTCCAACTCACTGAAAATATAATAGACAAGATAAGGCTCGTGTTGTTTTCCACAATCGACTGGTGGCCGCGACAGATTTGCGAGTGGCCGGCTGATGGTAAAACACGAAGTTATTTCCGTAGAAATCCGCCTGTGGATTTGCTCAGACAAAAATAGTATCATCGATCTTATACACCTCTAGTGTTGCGCGAATGTACTAACTAGTATTTAGTGAAGTATTCTTTCGTTTCAAATATCTGTTATGCCATTTAGGTTTTTTTAAAATAAATGCCTTAATAATTACCAACATTTACGTCGCCATACTTTCTCAAACTCGTATCTTAAAGCACAAAATAACTGAAATGCAAAAAATGCATTGTATATACAAATTTTGGGGGGCTGATATCACATTACATTTCCTTCATATTCACTCACTCACTTTTACCTATTTTTAAATTAATGCATCCAAATAACACCCTTGATAAGAAATTAAAAATAATTTAAAATAATTTGCCATCTCCTGACTTTATAAGATACATGTTAATAAATAAAATGAACTTGACATGGAATATCGGTTATTTACCATAATTTAAAATATTATATTTATTGCCGACTGTAATCCAAAATAACACCAAATGACCTATTTAGTTATTGCAAGCTGATAACTGGGACTCCATAACTCTAGTGCGATCTGTTACTAAGTGATTTAGATAAGAAACTGCTATCTTATTAGCTCCGTAAATACGTGTACATGACCTAAGTAGCCTTATTATTCATTAACCTATTATTTGTTTTAACGAGTTTATGTGATATCCTTATATCTTACTATTTAAAGTCGCAAGTCCACTCCCACAGGGTACTTATTTAGTGCCTGTGCAGCCCTTTATCACTGCGACCGCTTATTTGTACATTGAGGTCACCATTAATTATAACCAAGAGCCAAGGGAAAAAGAATTAATGCATTATAGGGTTTTGTTAAGTCGAATGGTTTTACCTTCTCTAGTTGAACATTTGTTTACTAAGTTCCCATCCTTAATCCCAAAATTTTACATAACAACGCAACCGTATTCATTTCCTGGTATAAGTTTCTTTTAAAGAAAAATACTAGGTTTGTAATTTTTCTTTTCCCATCCCTAACCCCAAAGTTTTTGCATAGCAAGGCAACAGTGTTTATTTCCCGGCTCAACAAAAAAAAAGGTTTCTTTTTAGTCTATAAAATGGTATCAATACAATTTTTTATATTTTTTAATCCTTTGAAACTGAACGGACGGGGAGCATCCCAATTTAGCTTTGGCAAATATCCTTGTAGATGATCAAAGGAACGCGATGTTGACTTATGTCGTGTTTACCATTGTGTATTTATTTTGTTAACATTGCTGTTCGTAGGGTGTCAAACAAAATATAATCTTGTATGTTGTTCTACGTGAAATATTTTACTAGAAGGATAATATTGTTTTAGTATTATCGTAACGTAGCGTGTGTTTTTGCAAATTCCATCGTGTGTGCCACGTTTTCACTTGTAATACGATCACTCAGTCTAATGAGATTCTTGTATCGCTTCGTCATACCAGTCCAACGAATAGGGAAATGCCGTGTTACCGCTCATCCGACCAATGTTTAAAAGAAATAAATATTCTTTATTCGAATTTGTTTTTAGACATTTTTTTATGATGAATATGAGTGACCGGGACGTACAAGTCTTGTACCTGGTATTATGCGACAGGTCAGTCTATGTCTATGCCTAATAAACCGTAAACATCTGAGGGACACTGCCCGTGCGCTCGTCACCTTGAGACATAATTTGACAAGTCCTATGCCTGTCATTTCACACACATGCTCTTATTATTGCTTGGTGGCAGAAATAGATATACATCTCTGGACGAACTCTTTCGCAAAGAACACTACTGTTACTAAAAATAAATCAAATTCGTATTATCCAATCACAGTACACGTAACAGCGTTAAACAAATATCATAAATTAACATGGATTTAAAACAAATTAAAATTCAACTCTCAAAACCGAATGAAATTTGCACATTGGTTGTTTTTACAGTTTCTCGATTTAACTTTATAATGTGAGTCTTATACTTATCGGTTAAAAATGTCCCATTATTTTTTTCCACCCTTTTCTGAACAAAAGTTACTAATTTAACTACGTTATTTTTAGTGAAACTATCGTTTTCGTTTTTAAAGTTTGTTTTTTTAAACAATTTAAATATTTGGGGCTGTTCACAGGTCCTATGGTCACGGCTGACAGAAATTGTGTTAGTCAACAACCACTTATGTCTAATGTCAATGCAAACCACCCTATTCTGGATTATAGTCACTAATTTTTTTTTTTAACAAAATCAATCAAGTCTCGACTACCTGATGTGGTAATAATCATAAACCAGTTATGTGTGAAAATATTACATATAATTATATAATAAAAAAAATGAACAATGCATCATTGTGTTATATGCACACGAGCCTAATAACTCCCCTGTGTAATCTGCACCGTACATCATTCATGAATTTCGCGTGATCCAATTCCAACTCATCAGAATTCACATTGAAATTCAAAGTCCCCAACTATCATTGACTTGTCTAAAAATAGATTCGGCATTTTAAATAAAGCGCATCATATTCACGATTCGGAACGCGTAGCTCCGGGTCGGTCTACTTTATTCCATTAAGTGTTGATTGCGAGAGACAGAGGTCGCACTCGGGTTGCTGTGCGCTAATTATTGCCTCGCCCACGTGTTTGAATATAATCCTGCCATCGCGTGCTAACTTTTTAATGTTTTTGTCACATGCTGATTCCAATTCCAAATCATGTTTGTTAGAGATGTTGAAATAGTAACTCGCAACTGAACAGAAAATTGTTAATAGTTTTCTTTTCATATTATCGATATTCCAATGACTACTACGCCAACTAAATTTTTGGACCTGTTCTGTTTTTATTTTGTTTTTTATTTCTTTATTTTTGTATATCAACGATGGCGAGCTAAGCAAGTTTGTCGTAAATTAATGTAAGTTAATTAATTAAACTTCGAGTTTACCTCTTAACGAAAAAGTTAATTAACTCGCCATGTTTGCTTGACCGGGTTACAGAGCGTAAAAAATGACGCTTTCGAGATGTGGTGTAGTGTGGTGGAGAAGAATGCTGCGTATACCGTGGACCGCTAGAAGGACAAACCAATCCATAATTTAGCAGCTTAATATCGCAGATAAACTTTCCATAGTATGCTACCAGAGAGACTCCGTGGGCGATCGTCTAGCCGATGGAGTAACCAAGTGACCGCCCTCACTGCCCCCCCCCCTATAACAACTGCCCTGAGAGAGGTCGAAGACAGAACCAGATGGAAGTAAATCGTCCATAAAGTCTCGAAAACCTTTCGGGGACGCGACCTTCAGCAATGAAGATAACGACTAAAAAGTTTTCTTAGTCGAAGTTCGTTCTATAAATCTCAACCTTAGAATTCGTTTGGTGCTGTAAAAGAACGCCTGTAATCTAATGAGTTAAGAATGCAGGCAGTCAGAACTAAGTTTTGTGATTCCCGCAGTCAACATGCTTCGCCTATTTGCAATTGCGCTCTCTGTTAGTTTCACTGTTCTGTTAACCGACTCAAAGTTCGTACATTGGTGATTTCAACCACATTGCTCCATCCCAAATAATCACATGATGATTGAACTGTAGTTTCCATTCAGCACATCTGTCTTGTAGTAATTATACTGCAACGTTAATACTAGCCTCTGGTCACGTTCCTTTTGTACATCACATTGTCTTTTGCTAAGTGGTACTTGTTTTGATTTAATTACATAGTAATTTCAGTTGAATGAATTCGCCGCATGTCGTCTGATAAATTATACTTTTGTTTATTGGTGAAGTACTGTAGAAGTATTGCTTAAGCTCGTCGTCTACCAGAAAAGTTACCATCACGACTTCTTCATTTTCACTGAGCAGAGACCATGTTAAAAAGAACGAGATCTTATTGGTTGTTTAATATCTCTCGGCTTCGGTTTCTTCGTGTTTCGGCTATTGTTGGATTTGTAGAATAGAATAGAATATATATGTAAATGTTATTATAAAAAGGGAAACGGTTTTACAGCTCTATGTTGTCCTTGTGTAAATCAAGACAATACAGTAATAAAGTACATACCTATCTAGTTCTGAATCCAAATTATTGTACATGATAAATGTAATAATTTCTAGACATGGCAATTTATATTCGGGTATCTGACGTGTTAGTCCAAGTTTTCGTGTCGAAAGTCCTTTCACTGTCATGTATTTTAAATCGATAATTAAATTTAAAAACGGTATAAACATTCGTATGAAAATCAAGAGTTAAAAGTAACAGTCGTATTTGTGACGTCATACTTCAGTGACGCCGTTAATTGAAACATCGAAAAATGTCCTCCGCTGCATCTCCATCATGTTCATGTGAATTAATTGCTTGTGAAGTGATATTATACTTCGACAATCTTTTTAAATCCGTGTAGCACAACTATGACAAAATTGAGTTTGGTGGCGGTTGAGTAGACTTGTGTCCAGCTGTAGAATATTTGCATGCGAGCTATAAACGTTGGCAATGGATATGAAAATGTGTTTACTTTACAGAAACATTCAAATAACGAAACAATAAACAATATAAAGCAATAAATAACGTTATAGAACAAAAAGCTTGCCTCGTCTTGTAATTTGTTGCTACAAATATAATGCACAAATTTCCCTATGAAAACAGTTACTTGTGTACAATATGCAAATATGCAAAGACTACGTTATAAGAAGTATGAACAATAATGAGCATGATCACTCACGCATTGTTATTTCGCGTGATCTTCAAGTATTCCACTGTATCGTTCAGCCCCACATCACTATTTGAATAACCTTGATAGTAACATGAATAATGCACTGTACTGTTGAATGCTTTCAACGCGTTCCTATCGATATCTTGGTTTTTAGTACGTAATCCCATCCAATTATTTTTGGTCTAGACTGTTCTTGGGCGTTTGCAGTGAGGTTATTTTATCTTTCAGTAAATTCGTAAATGTTTCGACGACCAGTGTAGTCGGAATCTTGTCTTCAGGATTGATTTTTTTTTTAACCTCTACGTACCATGTCTTTCCTGTACGTCTTTCGCATCCTGGGCAACGATCGGCGAGTACCTTAGGTCCATTGGCAATTCCTTTCACGACGATGGCAAACATTATAGTGCATGCCATCGATACGGTAAGAAGATGACGCGTTAATTATATCGTCGATGTTTTGTAGACAGGGCGCAAACGCCATTTCGTAAAATTTTTCAGTGACGCACGTTTTAGTTTTTTTACGATTTTTTAAAAATATTTAAATCCTTTTTTAATTCAAATTTAAAACTTAACCTTAATTAAAACCTAAATTGTATTTCAAAACAGGACGCAAATATTTTAAAACAGTCGTTAAAATCTAAAACATGATCCACTGAGAAATTTTTGGAAATGGCTTTCTAAAAACATCGACGATGTATTAAATGCTTTAAGAAAAATAATATTTTTTCTCCAAAACGAATCTGAAAAAAGTGGATATTGGCCGCCTAAGTCGCCTGCAATGCACTCCTTAGTATTTTAATAGTTAAAAGCTAAAGAAGTCAACCTGTTTGTTTATATTGACGACGGCTTGTGTATTACTAGCGAACAATTGCCAAGAATTTCCAATGTGCCCGTTTTAAATTAGATATTGCGGTTTGATTGTTGTGTAAAAACTAGATGTGTACGTCTGTGCGTTAGACCGTTGTTTTTTATAAGTTCTTTAGAAAGTGATATATAGGCGAAACTATCAGCAAAACCCAGAATTATAAATTGCAGTTTTCACTTTGCATTGGCTATTAGAATGACCAAGGGCCTTAACAGTGCATTGCGAACTGTCCGAAGAAGTAAGTAATGGATGGACCCTGTGAAGTAATGGATGGTTTTCTTCACCCGTTTCGCACTGAATGTACTTTATAGGCGTAATATAATTTACCGCCTGTCGCGGACATTCGCGTCGCACTGGTAGAGGCCTAAACTGTTAGAAGCCGGTTCTTCCGATATTCCAGGTGCTTCTTGAGAAGCTTTAACTGTAACCAGTAAATGCTTTCTTTTTTGTAATAATAACTAACGCCACATACGCACTCATAGCCTGTATACTGTACACTACGAAAACCCTATATCTCCGGTGCCATGAACACCATATAGATAACCACAAATTACACCCAAACTCACGAGAAATGAATGTGGGTCATACAAATATTTATCCCGGCCCGGGAATCGAACCTGGGACCTACGCGTGACATAGAAGCATGGTAACCGTTTGGCCACAAATGTAGTTTTTCCGGTTTATCTGAACCTATTCAATAATTTACGTAATAATAATACCTTAAATAATAAAGAAAACTTCATTCTCTGATGAAACTTATTTCTTATATAGTTTTTATTCAAAATATCTATTTGAGAGATAATTACTATTAAATTTAACATGACATAATATCGTAAAATCACATTGTAGTTAAGTAATTAGTTTAAGTAGTATTATAACGGCAGTAACGTGCGTTCGTGCGAAGTTGCCAACTGGCGATATTAATCATAGCTCAGTAGGTGGGTAGTTCCTTGCTATAAACAGGAGTACCGGGAATCTATAATCGCGGTACCGGGACTGATTGCAACTTGCCAGTACCTGGATTTTCCGGGAGCAACCTTAATTCGTATCGTTACCGATATCATAAAAAAATATTTATCTTTATCTTGCTTAACAATTAGAAAAAAAAAAGAAAAGTTCTTTGATTCCCCCAATATGGTGGTGTTATTCCCCCCGTGGTGGGTCGAATAATCTGTATTTCATAAGTAAGCAAATTACACTTGAAATCGTCACACTGATTAAACTCTATTGCTTATTCATAAGGCAGATTCCCTTGAGAAGAATGAGCAAGAAACTCTAGGGGTTGCTCTTTGTAAATATATGCACATTTGAATACATTTATCACTACAATATTTAACTTAAACATCTTTACACAGGGCGACTTTTAGTATGCAAACGCGTGTTTGCATCGATGCAAACCCGCGATTATATCGATGCAATCGCCTATAAATCCCAATTGTAGCGATGCAATCGCGCGTTTGTATCGACGCAGTAGCGCGTTTGCATCGCTGCTTAAAATCGTGTGCGCGTGTGTAACGGTAGACGATTAGCGATTGCATCGCTACTGCATCGCGTATACATCGCTCTTGGATCGAGACTACCTGTCTGGTACGTCATATCTTTCTTTACAATATGTAGCTTTTTATCTACATTCATGCAAAATGGCTGTACAACTTGTATTAACACGTTGACAGAGACATAGTGTACTTACATAGAGTAACTATTAAGTTGGTGACTGACCGAACAAGTTACTTGATACGTTACGACGTTTATTGACTGACCCGTATCATAGCTTGTTTCGTACTCCGTGCTTCGCATTCGTAGTCGAAATGTCGGAAGACGAAGTCGTCAAAGTCAAATAATCATTTATTTCATAGGTAAAATTTTTACACTTGAAAACGGCATTTTTTGCGTTCTCATTCACTACTCTGACCTCCCCGAGAAGAACGAGCTAGAAACTCTAGGGATTGCTCTTTCCAAATAAACTGAAATGCTATGGTATACATTGTAATCATAATTGTGTGGATTCTGGCAACGTGTCGTCTTTCCATACATCTTTATCTAACACGTAGTCTTCAATTTTGTAATATGACTTTTCAATTAAAATACTTTTAATGTAAGTTTTAAACTTAGGATATGATAATCTTAATACATTCTCCGCAATCTTATTGTAAAAGCTTATACAGTTCCGTGTGTGAATCGTGATATCATGAGTTTGGATTTATTTCATGTGAAGAATGATCGTGATTTTTGGGATGAGATTTTACTCAATTATAGCTAGCCAAATGAAGTTTTTAGACTTTTAAACAACGTTATTGTATTTTAAACATTGTGATGATGCTCGCGTCGAGTAGTGCTGACTTAAAATTAAAACGTAACAATCAAAACTTTCCTAGAAAACCGGGTGGTGCCCGCGGAGCTCGCGACTAGCGGTTCGGCTCGCTGTACTTACTGACTGTACGAAGGTTCACGTAACGTGTTACATTACGCTGAAATCATCGAGTATATAACCAGAAATAGAGACGAAATAAGGGCCATATATTCCTGGTAACACATTAGCGATACTGCTCTTATAAATATCAACTCCCGTTTGCACTGAAATATACCAACTACTGACCTGTGTGTACGTCTCCGTATATTCCAAAAAAATATTCTGTATTTATTGTAATAAAGATAATATCTCTAACAATGCCGTGCTGATCTATTCGGTGGTGTGGGAAAAACAGCAAAACATCTAATTACAAAACAAACGGAATCACATTTCATCGGTAATTAAATATTGAATATGTAATTTTGCAATTTTCGTCCATTATAGCAAAGCTCAAGTTAACTGGTCGATTTGAAGTGAAACAGTTGACGACATCCATTGACGACACCCATCAATGGTTTCCAACTCGGGCTAGCCAATCGGAGCGCAGTTGTCACAGTAATGATATGGCAGAATAGTTTTCAAACAAATTAAATGACATTTCGTCTCTATTTCTAGTTATATACTCGATGGCTGAAATGAATTGGTCAAGTACCACCTTTATAATTTCACACAACATTAAATGCAGTTTTAAAATGTTTTTAATTTTCGTCTTCGTTAAATTTGTTATTGTTTCATGTACATGTAACTTGTTAAATAATTCATACAGACATTTTGTGCTTCAAATTTTCATACCTCGCTACATGATTATGTTTGCAGTTAACGACTATTGTGTCTTCACTTATTTCGCGTTAGCCTTCATAAACGACAATGGATTTCTCAATTTCTCCATCAGCTATGAAAAGTTGGTATATTCGACACGCGCGTGTATGGGCTGTGGATTTTGGGACCGGTTTCTCAGCTTGGATCCGTTTACAAACAATAGTGCATAATCAGATTTTCAACACAACATTATTTATTACCGTTGTTGACGTACCGAGTTTAATTATAATAACTTTTTCATAAAAAAGAAACCGACCCAAAATGACAATGCACCGGAGTTATCACGTATAACATACATAAAAAAACCAGTCGAATAGAGAACCTGCTCCTTTTTTGAAGTCGGTTAAAAGAAGTCATCATTTTGTTTTTAAAAGGTATTTGCGGTTGCAATATAATTTTATTCAAGTGACTACACAGTTTTGAATCACGATCCACAAAACAACATTGTTTTGTCATTAAAATATAATAATAATTTCAAGTATTTCTTTATACGTATTTTGTGAAAGCGCGCCATTATGACTTTGTTGTTGAAAAATCCCTTCGATCTGGCTGTCGCTCTTCTAACTAAGCTACGAAACGTGTCAAAAGCTGTTAACACTAAAAACGAAGCACTACAGCAGGCACACAGAGAAACTCGTAACAGTTACACCATTGAATTATTCCATTAATGGTATAAGAGGTACTAACCCGTCCCATTTATACCTGTAATGGTATCGATGGCACTAGTTTATCCTAGTTATACCATTGGATAATAAATAATGGTATAAATGGTACTTACCTGTCCCACTTATACACTCTTAATGGTATCACTGGTTGGAAGTCCAGTTAGATCGAAGGATTTTCTTCTTCAAGTTTGTTCTCATCTCATTGTGTCATCTTTGTATAAATTATAATAATGTGAAGTGTTGCTATTCTAGAATAGGTAACATGACTCTCTTATTAAAATAAAAACAAGAAAGAAATCAATTTCTTTCGTCTAAAAATAGAGTTCATGATTGTATTTGAATCGCCGTTTTATCATTCACCCCACTACCGGCAATGTTGTTCTAAACGTGTGGGCGGCCTTGACTGCGCGAAGGACGCCCGGTGCGCGAGCGCAGAGGCGTGGCTCTCACGCAATACACTAACCGACCGGTTCGAAAACATACACAACAACGTCGCAGTATACAACTGTGAAGGTAATTTTATTATTGCCGGTTAAAAGCGTACGGTTGCGAATTTTTTTGGCCTATCTCGTGATTAGTGGAGGCTTGTTCAGGTTGTTGAGTTAAAGCTGTCTGACTTTTTGAGTAATGGTAGCACTAATTTGGGATTATTATTTTAAATTAATGATAAGCACACACTCCGGCAAATTTAGCGGAACACTAAGTTGACTTCTACTAATACAGGCTTGTCAAGTGATTCGAGGTTGATTTTGCGTTCATTACAAATTTTACAAAATGCATAAATTGCATTTTCTTTAATTTCAGTATAGATTGAGTAAGTCAAAGTAAAAGTAAAAGGTGTTAAATTAATGGGTACTCTATATGTAATTGTCATTTATTTCGATATGAACGTTATTACTTTTTTCATTTTTTGTTGCTCTAAATGTTCCGGTGTGTGTATAAAGCTAATAGCAGTAGAGCTCCTTGTGAACGAGTTCCTCTAGGCGTTTTGAAGAGTAAGGGTCCTGGTGAAATTACAGATACATGGAATTTATCAACTTATGTCTCAGGGTGACGGGTGACGCCTTAGATCTTTGCGATTCAAAGCTCTTGAGTGGCACAGTAAAGCTTACCATCAGGCGCACGAGTTGTTCGTCCCGTCACTTGTATTATAAAAAAAAGAAAAAGGAAATGCTAGCGTTAGGATTAGATTTCTCAGTTCTACTCAGATTTAGGGTCGTATTCCAGAACTCTACTCAATGCTCAAGTCAGGATTTGAGTATGGTTTAAAGCACTTGAAATCATACTCAAGTCCCTACCATTAGGGTCGTATTTCCAGTGCTTGTGTTTCCAGTGCAATCCTGACTTGAGCATTGAGTAGAGTTCTGGAATACGACCCTTAGACTTGTGCTATTATTCTCGGTAATCACTTATACTTCTGCTATGACGTCAATGTTTCATTCATATGTATGGTTTTTATTTCGAACCATCTTCTTGCAACTGTATTGACTTAACAAAATGTACCACGTTACGTGAGTGTGAATATGGCGTCTCATAATGTTAGTTTTAGGGCTCCGTGATGTCACTGTCACTCTGTCGCTTGTCAGTGTGATCGTTAAAATTAAAACGGCCGTTTATTGGTGGTCATAGTCTAGCATGATCAATAAGATTTGTTTGTATTGGTGGTCATATTTATAATTAACATTTTTTATTTGTAAAATATAAGTGCGCATTTGACCTCCATCTCACCTGATGGAAAGTGACGATGAGGTCGACGATGGAGAATGCACACCTAAATAAGAATAAATAAATAAATAAATAAAATAACGCACACACTCAACATAGCCCCGCACTAGGGAAACCCTGTGTCGCGGGTGCCATGGTCACACACATAGACAACCATAAATTACACCCAAACTCACGAGAGAAATAATTGTAGGCCATACAACTATTTCTCTCGGCCCGGGAATCGAACCTGGGACCTCTGCGTGGCAGTCCGGCATGGTAACCGTTCGGCCACAGAGGCAGTTAAAGTATGACTATTCACTCTCGCCTTCAAACGACCCAAGTTTTAACGTTCAGGGAACAAGTTTGCAGGCGGGCAATTCCACTCCATAGCCGTTCGCCATATAAATGTGGAAGCGTAATGTTTCATGCGAATCTTTGGAATATTCACAACATACATAACCGGTGGAACCCAAGCCTACGCCTAGTCCCCCGTGATGGAAAGGGGAAGGCGGAATTAAATCGTGTAATTCCATCGCACGCCGTGATAACTCTCCTGTAAAATACCGATAAGCAGGCAACTTTGCGGCGGTGTTCAAGGCTCTGCAGCTTCGTCGTAGCCGCTTCACTAATAGCAGCCTGTAGACAAATGTGCTTGACTTAGTTAATAAAGTACAATCTCGCTCAAAATATGAAACAAAGATTATACTTAATTCATCAAAAAGAATTCGACGCAAATGTCTTTAATCTTTTACGTAACTGACTTGGCACAGTTGTGATTTTTCTTTTATTTGAATTATCGGTTTTTATGTTTTGCTCAAATTTTTTTGTTTTATTTTTTATTCGTAATAGTTCCGAATTCGGGAAATGACGTATTTCGGGCGTTAATGGAATTAACCAGATTTAAACACGACATTAATATCTCTGGTCGGGACAAATTCACTTTCATCAGCCCTTAGCAACTTGCCCGCTCACGTTCGCCTTATAAATCTGTCTCACCGAACTTCTTTCATATATCTCGTATACTATGAAGACCTGATGACTTAATCCATGTCATAAATGAAAGCAACAAATTGAATCTCGTTACTTAAAACTCATCATTAATTAAATAGAAAGAAACGTTCACGTTCCCCCAGTATATAAAGCACATGTTTACTATTTGGTCCGTGAAATTTATTTCTCCTTACTGGCGCAAAAACTTCCATACAACAAGACTTATTACACGTTTTGCTGCTAACAAAAAATACGCATTGCAAAGTAGTCTAAAAAACTACTTCATATTCAATTTACTTCCAGTTCAAGCGTACACAGAGTAAATATTAGATACGGTGAGTCGTCTGATGTTTATATAACGCAATGTAAACGATATATGGTTAATTTTTAGCTTCTTGTGAAAGAGTTTGTCCAAGGAAGTACTGCCACCTTACACACTTCAAAAGTGTCTGGGGATCAAGCACCTTTTTACCTATTACTGAAAGTAATTTCTAATTATTTTTGATAGATTTCTTTGGTCAATTTTATAATTTGAATCCCTAGACCTTGATCCATGGACACTGTAGATGCGTGTATTTCTGCCGCCATGTACTAATGTGAGCATTACTGCGTTATGGTTTCGAAGGGTAAGATTGCTGGTGAAATTATAGAGACTTTTTTAATTTATTTTTTATAATATCAAGTGCCGGAACGATGAAGTCGTGCGCCTGATGGTAAGCTACACGCTTGTCCATTGGCATGGCAACAGTTGCAGTGCCAATTAGAGCTTTAAATCACAAAGATCTGACTGGCACTGCCACTGCACCCGTCACCCTGAGACATAACACAGTAATGCTGACATTACTGCTTGACGACAGAAAAAGGTAAGGTAGCAGTACTTCCCTGGACGAACTCTTTCACAAGGAGCTCTAATGCTACGAACGGGACCTGGGACTTGTCAACTTACATTGTGATACAAGCCGTTTGTGGCCTCGAAAATTGTCTCAGGGCGCAGTGGCTGTGCCTATCAGAAGTTTTTGATGTTATTTAAAGCTCTGATTGGCACATATAGACAGGCTGTCGCTTACCACCAGGCGCACGACTTGTTCGTCCAAAAATTGATTCTTTCTTTCTAAACGACTTCGATGGCCCGACCGAACCAATTTTAAAATTTCTCGTCTGTGGTCGAACAATGTATTTTTCGTTATTGCATGAACACGAAAGTTTTTTATGACGGGCTCAAGCCGATTCTGTAGTAATAAGTGAGGTAAGTCCCTAAACATAATCCATATGGAAAAATAATTTATTCTGAAATTTACAATGAATGCTTAAGACACACAGTTTTGAGTGACGCCTTATAAAATGGCGTAAATCAGAATCTCGCTTAATGCCATCGCACTTAGTCCATAAACTCATTACTGTCTTGTGTAAAAGGTTTTTTATCTTAAGATCGTTATACGCTGTTTGCTGCGAACCTTGCAAAAAAATTAAAAGGCATTTCGGTTGCTTCGGTTTCCGTGATTGTTACAGACTGAAAATGAAACTGTTTGTTCTGATCTGAATCGTATTTGCTTTTTCAAATAAACCAAATGACGTGATTGAATGAGTGAATGATTATGACTTGACTCTTCTTTCACATGCAGGTTTCATCACAAATATCAGTTGATTCGATGTGTAGCTCAGCTGGTAAGAGCAGTGGCCCCGGTGTGGCAGCAGATGCTGTTGCGTTTTCAGTCAAATCGACGAAATTTTTCTTTGTGTTGCCCGTGTCTTTGTATCAAGAATAATAAACTAATCGAGTGTTTTTAAGAGCTCTCATGCCAAAAAAGTTTTGACGTTGGTTCCCCCCAAATTTGTGAAACAAATATATGCCTGAAGTTCGCGTGACATGCGACAGGAGATGTTGAATTTTGCACATTAAAAGTACCAAATTCGTTTTAGCGGAATAACTCTAAAACTAAAGGGATTAAAAAAAATCCATAGTGACAGTTGTCGATCATGCATAAATATAATTAATTATCTAATTTTTGTCCTAATAACCTGTAGCATTTCGAGGATAAATCGAAAAAATGTGAAAATTAGACATCATTCGAACTTGTCGCTTTGTCAATTCCGCGGCTCTCAAAACGGCAAATAAATTATGTTAATAGTTTGTTAATATATTGTAACCTCAAAAATAACATGTTACTATGATTCAACATACATAGCATCTTCTTTATTTTACGCTAATCGAAACATGCTGCAATATATCTTCCATGCCTTCGAATCTGTAGTCTGTAGTCTGTATAGACAGAAATGAAATACCGAGGTCTTTCGGGAATCGACCTCCGGATATGTTGTTTACTTTGAAAGTTCTTTCTTTTAAGCCTTTGATCATTAAATTCAATCTTTGTACAACAAAGTGATCAAAATTTAGTACTAAACAATAAACCTTTGGCATATATTTAGTAACGTCTAAAACTCGATTCTGAGACAGTTTTTATTGCCATTCTAAAGTTATTGCGACAGTAGAGTGGTATTCATAATTCTGATATTATCAAGCGATTCGTGAGCTCTTGTCGACATCTAATTATAGACACCTCAGCGCCTGTTTGATTTTTAAAACCGAGAATTGTTCGTTAGTCGTCTTCGTTTTTTTTATGATATCAAATGATGGGGCGAACAAGTCGTGCGCCTAGTGGTAAGCGCAGTGTCACTCGGATCAGGGAATTTCCTGCATTACGAATCACCCAGACCAGATCCACCCATATCCAGACCAGAACCAACTTAAAAATGTTCGTTTCCTAAATTAGCCCAAACCGGGAATCGAACCCGGAACCTCCTCATCAAGGGTCTATAGTACTGACCGCTGTACCGCCAAGAAGCGTAAGCATACCCCGTAATCTAAGCCTGACAACGCGCTGCAGCCCGAGCCCGATAGTACAAGTCTCGTTAAAATATATAGTTTTTATATACAAAAACCGATCTCAAAAATTCGTGGAACTACATCTATTTGCCAATTTTTGAAATCGGTTACTGGAACGTGCGCGATACCGGATTCATCCCCTAGTTTGCCACCCTTAGAGGTGAAATTCTTCAAATCACTAACGACCAATACTAAGGTGCCTTCTTTGGAACAAAAAAGAATCATCAAAATCGGTTCACAAATGCCGTAATAGAGTTATCGCGTAACATACATACAAAAAAATAAAGTCGAATTGAGAATCTCCTCCTTTTTTGAAGTCGGTTAAAAAGTATAACAGCTCAAAAAGTAGCCGTTGTCAATCAAAAAGAATTCTAACTTCATGCTAAGTTTCAAGGCAACTAAACATATATAAATATAAACATATATAAATTTTGTAACACGCTAGAAACAATAATGAATACACTATATTAAAAAGTTCAATCTACGAAATATACATATTTGGAGCGGAAAGGTTTCCAAACGATAGCTGTCCCGCTCACACTCCATAAATCGCGTTACGGCTAACAGAGATAGCAGCAGTGTTATCAAATAGAGCGATCGCGCTGCCTTTTAAAATAATCCTTTGCCTTCACCATGACGTGAGTTTACAGTGATTAGTCGGTGCGACTAGGGACGGTGTACAATTTACCATAGACTCATAATAAACTCTATAAAGTCATATTCTTCAAAATAAAATCAATTTTATTGTAAACAGCCGGACGTATGACTAAAGTGAATTCATTATCAGCTTGCCTAACATTTAACATACTTAATGTGTCTCTTTATAGAAGATCTTAGCTAATGTGTCACACATATCTTTTAAAGATCCGAAATAAGGATTAACTTTTTATTACCCTTTGTAAAGCACGTAGTATGTTTCGTTTTACAGCAATCATAAATCCCTTTTTAGAGAAGTTAGGCGTAATGGCCTAAACGAGAAATTACTCTTTTTAACATCATTATCTTCTTCTTTGATACGCGTTCCTAGAAAACGCTTTTACTTACCTGATTCTTGAAAGAGTTTTAACTGGTATTTATTACAGTACAAAATGTCTAAAACACTTACGTTATGAACTATTTTCTTCTTACTTTCGTAAACATGACAGATTGCTCACATTTTGCGTCTAATTTTGAATCTTGTGCGCATCCTGACGCGCTGGGAATTAGCCTGAACTCTGCTGTCTAGTTTTTCCTTTGAAAAATATTTTATTGCATAATTTCAGATAACGATTTCTTGAATATTCCGACACCTTTGTGACGGCAGAAACCTCTTGTGGGCAACATGAAGGTTGCTGCCGACCTCGTTGCCGTGTCATTACCATTATTGGGTCCTGCAAGTCTGTCCTTGAGTTCTTGCTAGTAGAGTCCTGAGTCCACACGCCCCACTCTTCTATACTGTACCCTCACTCTTCCACTTTTCTTTTAGTTATCCTTTTTGTTTGTAAACATTTTTCTTTGTGTTCTTATTTTTAGTTATCTATTATAATCAGTGTCGCAAATGTTTGAAGCATAAATGGAAACAAAGCCGTAGAATGAAGAAACTAAAGATTACAGATTATACATCCATTGTCCACGTGTCTTTGTCCAGTGTCTTATTCAAACAACGCTTTACCTTAATTGAATGTTCTATTTAAATTTCTCAGTGATGTCAGTTTGTCTGTGGTTTGTCTCTTTCCTCTTGCAAACAAATAGAATATACCAAGTAATAGAAATCGCAATGTTTCTGGAACAAATTGCAATCGTAACCGCATTGAATTGTAGCAAATCGGTTTTGTTTAAAGTTTCTATTACTTTATTTTTCACTGGAGAAAATTCATCTAAGAAATTGAAACCTGTGTCTGTACCATTTGTACCCGTTTATACGAGTAGTATAAATCATACATAACTAATATCCAAAATGTAAATAAAAAAACTGTTATGAAATGTCATTGCCGGTGTTGGACGAAATTGTAAAAGGAGGACATACTCATTTTCTATAATTGAATTCTCTATTACAAAATATTAACAATAAACAAAAACTTAAACAACAACACACAATAGTTTAACAAACGCACTACAGAGACAAGAAATAAATTCGAATTCGAAAATCTATTACAAGACTAAAATGCCGCACAAAAAATTATTTTGGTCCCGGTTGTACCATTTACGGTACCAGTGTCGT
The DNA here is from genome assembly GCF_003589595.1 of Hyposmocoma kahamanoa. NCBI lineage: Eukaryota > Metazoa > Arthropoda > Insecta > Lepidoptera > Cosmopterigidae > Hyposmocoma > Hyposmocoma kahamanoa. The sequence continues at coordinate 3,900,501 of NW_020653337.1, forward strand.
AAAATAATTTACGGCGTTAAACATAGTCATAGTTTATTATAAGTATTGTATTAATTGAAATTCAGTAAAATTATTTATACCGAAATGTGAACTGTTCTTAGTTTTGTCATATTACAGTTTGAAAATAGTTCTTTACGTTTATCGTCGTCAAATATGGGAAATAACCATTCAAAATGTACTGTTTTGCTCGGTTATCCCTTTTGTTTACATTTTGGACATACAACTATAATATATAATATAGTATTCCTTTGCCTACGGTATACCATGCTCATTGAAAATCATTTTAAGCACGTACCACAATTAAAAATGTCTTATTGTTATAAATCTTCAAAATTACTGGCAGCTAATGTCAATATATCAAGGTGGAACCTGTAAAACAGCATGTGTTGCTGAGAATTCATCCTTTTCGTTAACACTAGATTCTGCTGTGTACTGTACTTATAAAACATTTTGAAAAGTTGTTTGTTAATAAATATCTTTATTATTATTGTTTACATTAATCATAATATGACAATCATGTGGAAAGTTTCTTTAAAATTTCTTTATTTTTTTAAAGAACGCCTGTTGTGGAGACGACAATAGGTACATATGCTTTTTCTTGTCGCCAAATTCTAGTTACTTCATCTTTGAGTTCTGCGTATGCTGTTACATTACAGAAAAAACTGTAATTTTGAATTCATAACACAATTGTTAGAAAGTTCATGCTGATAGAACAAAACGAAATAGGTTCTTATAACAACACACCTAACAACAAAGATACATACCTGCATTTACTTTATTTCGATTCGTAAATGTGGTTAAAACCAGCCAAAAGGAATATATATATATAGCCACAAACGCAACAGTTGTATGTACATGAACCAAACTAGACTATAGTAGACAATAAATATTATATTTACATTATTATGTTTCCAAGGTCTGGTACCTAAATTAAGCAGAAGCTTGCAATATTGGATACCAGATCGCTCACCACGGATAACTGCTCTTTCTTCAATACGATATCGTAAGAAATACATATCTACTCAATCAATTATTTGTGGTGACATTTTTATGATCACGAGATTGATTACTTTCAACATCTCTAAGTAGATATTACTTGTGTAATATCAAGTTTATGGTTTTGACATAACGTGTTTTGATCTGATTCCTTTTTTTAAGTGACTTCAAAAAAAGGAGAAGGTTCTCAATTCGGCTGTATGTTTTTTTTTGTATGTATGTTACGCGATAACTCCGGTATTTGTGAACCGATTTTCATGATTCTTTTTTTGTTGGAAAGAGACCTCCATAGTGGTCCCATTTAATTTTGATGAAATGAAGATTCATTTTCATAAATAGCGCCTAAATTTCGGTAACCTATTATAAACTCGATTTTCTTTTTTCCAAATTTCATTAATCCGAAAACGGTTCGACTATTTTTTATTAGTGCGATGACATTTTGGTATAAATTTGTAACACTGTAATGTCTTACAGCAGAAGTATCGTTTGTTCGAAAACCTATTGTTAGAATAATTATTACACATACGTATACTTTAGGCCAAAGTTTGTTTGGTCAAATCATGTTTGTTATACTGTCTGTTTTCCATATAATTTATATTGCTGAAAATTCGTTTCGACAAAATTACTATTCTTAGATAAATTGTACCGCCATCTAATTTTACCATATAGCTTCAAAATTCTGGACTGTACTTTGCTGGTACACAGCAAGTCCACTTACGTAATTTTCGTCATACCATTGTGCTATGTTTTTGCTGTCATCTGAAATGTAATTTAAAAACAATGCTCTTGTGTATTCAATAAATAACTTATAACTGAATCGAGGATAGTACCAGAGCCAGTTTTTTGTGTGTTTGCAGACGGTACGACCCCCTCCAGCAGTTTTAGGTTAGGTTAGTATACGAAAATGCCGCTCGAGCCGAGTGACCATAGCGAGCGTGTCGCGGCAGCGGTCGACGAGTGCCAGAGCCGAATTTGTTTGCATTACCTAGACGGTACGATCTCCTCCTGTAGTGTTCGGTTAGGTTAGTATACTAAAAAGCCGCACCAGCCGAGCAAGCGAAGTAAGCGTGCTGCGGCAGCGGCTGACGAGTGCCAGAGCCGAATTTGTTTGCATTACCTAGACGGTACGACCCCCTCCTGTAGGTTTAGGTTAGGTTAGTATATGAAAAAGCCGCACGAGCCGAGCGAGCGTAGCGAGCGTGCCGCAGCAGCGGCTGGCGAGTGCCAGAGCCGACTTTGTTTTGCATTACCTAGACGGTACGACCCCCTCCTGTAGGTTTAGGTTAGGTTAGTATATGAAAAAGCAGCACGATCCAATCGAACGAAGCGAGTGACTACAACTCGATCAAATTAACTTCCATCTCGTTTACCATATTTTCTAAAGATGCGAGGTGCTTTGTTTGACGAGTTGTATTGTGCGACACGTTCTAATACTTTTCGTACCTGTAATAAGAAATAATATAACAAAAATGTGTCATGGATATCGCTTTTTTACAAAATAAAAATATTCAATTAGATACATTGGTCAAACGGTTTGTTGGGGAAATAAAAATCGGGAAAAGAATAACTTGTCAATATGTCAAAGTATTGTAACATTAAATGGTGTAATGAAAACAACCGTAACATGTTTTCGGACAAATGAAACAAAGTCTATTCAACAAAAGTCTAAAGGTTTTCGGAGAGACAAAATTCTATAAATCATGTTTCTAGCTTGTAAAGCCAGGAAAGAGGGTACCTCCAAAGTCGTCCCATTTAATTTTGAAGAAAATCATCCACCTCTAAGGGGGCTGTTCACGCATGAAGATTCATTTTTATAAATAGCGCCTAAATTTATTACAAGGAGCAATTGTTTTTGCTATTCTCCAATTCAAGGCGTTTTTCTCTCTCAATATACTTTGAGTAGTGAGAATCGATTTTTATTATCTCCTGTATCAAGTTTCGTATAGTGGCGACCTAGGGGATGAATCCGGGTTTGCGCACTTTCCGGTAACCGTTTTCAAAAAACTTGGCAAATAGATGTAATTGCACGTATTTTTGAGGTCGGTTTTTTTAGTACTCTGTACTGAGATTATTCTTAGTATACGAACGGCTATCAATTATCTGTGTTACCCTGTTTATGTGGAGCAAGCAACAAATCTACTTTTTGTATCATCAAAAAAATTGTTAACATTCAACCTCTCTAGAAAAGTAGTTTCAGTTATATAGAGCTCATTGTGAAAGAGTTCGTCCAGGGAAGTACTGCCATCTCACCTATTTCTCCCGCTAAGTGTTCATGTGAACATTTCTGCGCTCCGGTTTTGAAGGGTAAGAGTGCTGGTGAAATTGAAAGGTTCATTTTTAACCCCCGAGGCAAAAAGGAGGATATGACTCCGTATGTGGCATCGCACCTCCCTATGTCATCCCTATGCTATGTTTGATGAACATCTGTCCAGGTGTAAAATCATCAGCTCTTTTCTCGGTTAGTATAGGGATATCAGTCATAACATATTTGACTTGAATTTTGTTATTCTTTGATAATCTGATCACTTTACAGTAATTTAGTAACTTTGATATTTCTGCCGAAAAGTGTTCATGTGACCATTTCTGCGCTCCGGTTTTGAAGGGTAATAAGGGTGCTGGTGAAATTATAGGCACACGAGACTTGTCAATTTATGTCTCAGTGGCAGTGTCTCTCAGATCTTTGAGCAGCTATGTACAGGCGTGTCGCTTAACACCAGACGCACAACACATTCGTCCATATTAATATTGTTGACCTGATAAGATGACTCAGAAAGATCAACACGTCAATTCAAATCTTAATGAACCTTATCGTCAAACGAAAATATTGATCTAACTCATCCAATATATGTTTGCTCAGACCGACCGACGTCTTGATAAGTAAAAATATTTGATTTCTCAATTTACTAGGAACGGCTTGCTTAATTGAATTTGCAGTACATCGCGAAATCTCTACATTTTACTGATAATATTCAACTCGAACTTCGAACCTTTTATTTAGTTATGCATTGTTCTTTACAGAAAATTACGTTATGATAAAGATACAAAGGAAATATTGAGTGGTTTATGTGGCTACTTTTTGAAATCCACTTATTGATGACGATGCTACCTTTTATAAAGATAAAACTTGCAAAAAGATAATAATCAAAGATATAAAATTTGATAAACACAATGTAATACCCAATGATAACGGTCATGAAATTACATGACATTGTATGGTTGCTGTATCGTTCTTTTCAATATTATGTTATGATTCATTTTCAATTTTAATTACATTGCCAGTCTACCTAGAAAATGTCTGTATACATCTAACGTGTCGTGTCCCACGTCGGTTTCAACATTGTAAGTTTCCAATATTTCCAATTATATTATGAAACAAACCTTTATTGTTAGTTTTAATAATAGTATAACTCTGTACGAAGTTACTATTCTGTCGCGTATTTGATAGGTTTATAAGAGGACTGTGCAGCACCCAGACTGATGGTGGTTTAAGGGTGTGAAGGAAACAAGCAATGTAATATAGTAAGTGTTTAGAGAAAATAAATAAAACTAGTGAGTAATTCCAATCATCCTTGATTTTTCGATTTCTTCGTAATCCTAGCGAGTTTTTGTGTAAAAAAATGGTCATCTTTATTTAATCTAATCTAATGTTCGCTAATATTATTTGCCACGTTTGCCATTATTATGTCATTGTTGAGGCTGATGTCCGATATACGTGAAGATTATACCAAACCACCGAAAGATCCTGTTGAGAACTGTACAGACCTGAAGTGGACTATATTTGCTAAATTGAATAAAGCAACTTAAGCGAAATATATAATTTGTGTTAGAGACGGCCTTGCTGCCAAAGTGGATAATCACGAGTGTACCGCTGCGTAACAAATGTATACCGAATTCATATACGTAAGTGTTTACGGTATATATTTGCTGAACATGCTTTGGCCGGTTGGATTTTGTTGAAAAAAAAAAACGGAGGTACAGCAATTTTTTGGATTTAGATTTATCAGTGTTAATAACAATAGAAATAGAACTTGTATTTTTTAAATAATATTGAGATAGATATTAAAATGTAAAGCAAGAATAGAAGAATTCATCTAAACAATGGTGAGGTCCGGTACCATAATTTACAAAGTTTACTGAATAAAAACTTCAAGACAGTATTGACAAGCGTTTACCTATACTTTGAGAAAAAACCTAACAATCGACAGCCATTCAATGTCTCGACTAGACTGTGTGAATTTTCACTTCACTTGTCGCCTAATCGCTTGGAAATAATGAGCTATTTACCAATACATCGTATAATATTATTACTAGAGTTTTAGAGTAAATTCTGTCGTCTTGTTAGGTTAATTTTTAACCCTCGAGGAAAAAAATAGCATATGACTCCCTTCCTTCAGTTTGAAGCCTTTGTTTGTGTGTATGTCTGTGCCATCGTAACCATCGTGATCGCCATAACCATACCGGACTGCCACGCAGAGGTCCCAGGTTCGATTCCCGGGCCGGGAGAAATATCTGTATGGCCTACATTTATTTCCTTGTGAGTTTGGGCGTAATTTGTGATTGTCTATGTGTGTATCCATGGCACCCGCGACACAGGGTTTCCCTAGGGCGGGACTATGTTGAGTGTGTGCGTTATTATTATTATTATTATTATCGTACCTCCCAAACGGAAGGACTCATTTTAAAATGATTTTTTTTTTTCAATTGAAGGTTAATTCAATCGGTACGGTTCTTAGCTATATTTGATGAACATCTGTCTGTTCAGCTGTTTAAAGCTCTTTCAGCTCTTTTCCCAGTTAGTATAGGGATGTCAGTCATAATTTGGTAACTTTAATCCGATGCTGCAACCAGGAAAGTGCAGACTACCTAACGCTTTAACTACTTACTGTAGAACTATCGTGTTTGGGCTCATTAATATCATAATCATTAATATCATAAATAAATAAATAAATAAATAAATTAAATTGATCTCGACGACTTATTAGCTTACAGATGGTGACTTTTGGAGCACCTATTTTTAGATATCATTTTGTGTGATTGCTGTCTCGGCTTGTTAGTCAGGTTCATTTTAATTATAGAATAAACTATTACATGTCACATCATCATCGGCTTTTAAATGTTATTTATCCAAATTAAGGTGTTCCATATACTTTTTTTTTATATACGATGGAAATTGTCCACAGTCAACGATGTACGCGTCAATCCATACATGTATTTATTTATTTATTTCTTTCTCTTGTGAGTTTGGGTGTAATTTGTGATTGTCTATGTGTGCATCCATGGCACTCGCGACACAGGGTTTCCCTAGGGCGGGGCTATGTTGAGTGTGTACGTTATTATTATTATTATCTATTATGACATTTTCTACAACAAACGTATTATATAAATAACTGGCTATTGTGTTCTTCATTAGATACAATTTTTATAGCCAACTAGAGATGAATAGTTATTGATTACATACTAATATTTACCGTCATCTTGATCATAATTTCTTTGTTTTTATTGATTCTTTGGTTTTGTAAGACGTAAAGAATGGATTTCATTTACAATTCTTTGTACAAGTATTACACGTGTTAATATTTATGACACATTTTTTTCATGAAGTACGTTCCCCTCTTCTTCTTTTGCGGATATTTCTCTATTTCTTCTTAATTTTGCTTACTGTCTTAGCCTTTTTTGGATTTCTCTAGTATCGAGTTTTCAGCTTATCAATTTTAGGGGCATTTTTATGTGACACCTAGTGACGGGACGAACAAGTCGTGCGCCTTGTGGTAAGCGACACGCCTGTCCATTGCAGTTGCAGTGCCCCTCAGAGCTTTAAATCGCAAAAAGGGGGGCACTGCCACTGCGTCTGTCACCATGAGACATAAAAAGACAAGTCCCATGTGCCTGTAATTTAACCAGCACCCTTCAAAACCGGAACGTAGTAATGCTCACATTACTTACATTGCTTGGTGACAGAAATAGGTAAGGTGGCACGAGGACGAATTCTTTCACAATGAACTCTACTGCTACTAAAACTAGGCTTCTGCAGCTTCTGCTATTTAACGGTTATTGTCGTTGTACTATTTGAGAGAGTCCAATTAATACTTGTAAAGGTAGATAATTACATGTAACATGTTTTGGTGGTGTTGTCCACAGCAGATGTAATATCACGTAACAAGATACACAAGCACAGCAGAGATTTGTAAGGAGGATTACATAATGTGACACGGCTGTAGGAAATCGTGACAAATTCTTTGAACACGAGTCAATAATTTGTATGTCTTTTTAAAGAACAAAATGGTAAATTAAAAAGAACTAATTCCTAATAACTATTGGTCGGATAATCGGATGCCTTTTACTTACAATTCGATTTTGCAGAATTTGATGGTTGATGAAATTATTGAATTGGTAAATAAATGTTTTTTAAGGTTATTTGTTATTTGGTGTAATATTTAAATAAACGTTTGTTTATTTAATTTAAAATGAAAAATTTAAAAACTTCCAGAAAAATGTTCGTAGCTTCCATGATACTTTACCGAAACTATCATTAAATTTGACACTTCCAACTGTTCACAGACCTGCGATCCAATTATTCAAATCCTGGTCATTGTTATGCTTTTCCGGTATCCCGGGATTTAAAAGGTAAAATGTCCTTTAAGAAGTCACTTCCATGTTTAAATTTTTTTTAGGCAATTTAAAAAAAGGTGAAGTTAAAGTATAGAAACATCCTAATATCCGACCACTAATAACACATTATGATTTTTTTGTTTTATTGATTGTGTCCATTGTCACCATGACGTAATTGGTTGACGCAGGAGTTGCATACGTTCTGATATAATACGTAACAGAACTTTTGTGTACTTGCTCCAGAATTCACATCGCTAAACGGACAATATGATTGTTGGTAACAGCATCTGTCAGCGCATACGCAACAAAGTGTTTTAGTAGTGCGAATGAACGTTAGTCTCGCAAGGCCAACATTGATGTTTACATCGGTTTACTGCTTAGCACGTGTTGTAATATTAATTGTTAAGGTAATGAGTCGCCTAACTAAAGCAATATCTTTTTGCCGTCTTGCTATGTCCTCTGTTATAGATATTGAAAACCGTACCAACCTATTTAACCTAGTTTCTTAAATTATTGCTTATAGATGTGTTAACTGTAGGTAGAGTTTTATTTGTTTACTTAAATTGTATTTTATGTCCTTCACTGTAAAGATTATCTTTTGTCACAATTATGGTTTTTATTTTTGTATAGTATGTAGAATAACAAGTACGTTTATACCCTTAACAGATTCTTCTCCTAATTTGACCTATTTACATTCTCTTTTCCTTCGTAGTTTAGTAATGTGTGACTGAATGTCTTTTTCTTTGTCCTCAGGTGTTCGGCACAGTGGAATTGCCGGATAAGCCAATTATGCTGCCTCCGTTTGTGGAGGCAACACACTGCCTCGGCTACCACCTGACCCGCAAAGGGCGGGCCGTGGCTGACAGAGTCGTCTCAGTCCTGGGTTATGCCTGCCCGGACATCACATACAGCCCTAGTCTTTACCCCATCACAGCCGCTTTGCTGCACTTCATGCCTGGTGAGTGTATTATCATTTTCTTTTAACCTAGTTACAATAACAGCATTTAAGAAATTTTTTCATTCAAGTGTACAAGAGCAGATTTGCCTAAAAGGACTGTTAACTTTTAAATAACAATTTTAAATAATTTAACTCACATCAGTTAATTTATTCATGATTTCGCTTGTAAAAACTTCTGTTGGAGGAGAAATTCCGAGATTTAAGATTTGTTTTATTTAGCTCGATCGCCTAGGGAAATTATTTGCGATCTCAAAAATGACATTATACAGGTAATCTTCCTACAGTAAAACTACGTCACAAATACAGCGCTTTTATAATTTCATAATTTAGTCAACGTTCAAAATTAGAAATTCTACCTTCATTACACTTTCCGTTTTATGTAACTCCGGTGTCCATTAGAAATTGTAATCTAATCCCTGAAAAGGTCTCGTCCTCAGATAACATTGCTTGCCATTAGCACCTTTGTTTATACATAATTACAGTGTACGTTGCCAAGTAAATTGATTTTTGAATAATTTAATCCTCATATATCTAGTACGATCTTTCCAAATCGTATTATCGTAAACGCTCGTTGAAGTTTGTCTTGGAAATTGACAAACTTAATTTATTAGCGTTGTCTTATCTTTTACACGATATTCAAGCTATTTTTTAATTTCCCCATGATTTAACGTCAATCTTATTTCTGCTGTGATAGAATCTGTCAATATTGGAACTGAAAGTTTGCTAATTAGCAATCTGTACTTAAAGAGTTATGTGACGTTGTGGTAATTAATTCGTGTAACAACATCCAGAACTGTATTAGAAACCGTTTGAAGTCAGGTAAGTGTTGATTTTAGTTCAAAATAATTATGTATTTTATTATCTCAAGGACCTTCAACACTTGTATGGGTTTGCCAAGTATTTTGTTGTATTTTTAAAGCGTACTTTCCGTCGTATATCGTCACGTTTATTATGAATGAAAAGAAAGTTACTTACTAAAAGCCATTCAGAGTTGTAGGTTTGGTGTTGTGATGCAAATTACACTTTTACTTCAAAATTGTAAGTTACTTCTATTAGTCTGTGACCTGTGAAATTAAATTATACAATGTCTATACCAAGTCTCGTTTTCGCCATTAGCGTTTCACTTATTTTATTAATGACACTATTAGACCGTTTATTTTTAAACATCAATTAATTTCCCTCATTAAACCCGTCCATGGTCCTGACACTCCGAATGGAAGTTGTTAATTTTATAGCCGCGGTTGGCTCGCTTTATTATAATGCTTTTACTCTCCCACGCTTTAGTGATTATCGTAACCGTCATCGAGACTAAAAACTCATAAACGATCGATATATCGTTTCATAATCCGAGTTTATTGCTTTTTTCTTTGTTTACGCAATGTATATTTGAATCCAAGATTAATTGTTGACAATACAGCATATTTCATTCGTGTTATTGTTTACGGTAACTGTTTCGATAAGCGTGCGTAGTGTGTTCTTGGTTTACTTTCGTTAAGTGCCTGTAAGGTCACAAAAGGACAAGTCACGACTATTATTGTAATAAAAATCTAGTCAATTCATAACTATCAAAGGCAATTTATTTCTGCAGTCAGGTAACAACCGGTTAAATAAAACATCCTTCCAATTCCCGAGCTGAGGCGTCACGAAAATTTACTGTCGCTCTCGCCTTAATTCAGTAATGAGTGCGGGGGGGCGATAATTGAACCCGGCAATAGGCAAATTGCCGGAGCTGTCTCTCCCGGCCATATCTGCTGCCACCACTTCTGCTTCATAGTCCAATTTAGAATCTTCAACTACATCATAAGGCTCACTATTCTTTGTCCCTGTATGTCATCTGACAACAATGTTATCATAATCTAAATTGTGCTCTATGACGTGGTTAGTAAGCTCGTTATACAATGATGAAGTGCGTTCGCACGACGGCTCGTCTACGCGCGACGCAGATTTGCATCGAGTCCGTCGCGCTGTCAATTCTGTTCGTCTCACTTCCTCAGCCGCAAGTTTACATATAATTGCTTGGAATGCGACCAGATACGAATTCGATCAATATTGGTGCCGGTTATTTTCGTATACGCTGCAGAATCATCAATCTCAATAAAGGTTTCAACTGTTTTAAGTTTCACGTCTTCAGTTTTGTATTCAACTATGTTTGTAGAAAATTGGAGTGCAGATACATAGTTACCTTTGCACACGGACGTTTCATTTGTTAGTTGGGGACGTCACTTGACACGTGAGATGGCGGGTCAAGAGGGCGACAGTGTCAATTTGGCCGCCGGATGACTAAGTGACAATTTCCTCCAACGTCCTCTACAATGCCCTATGTTACACAAAAGCATATTTTAATGTCATAACCAAAAATGTACCAAACCATGGCTTTTTATTGTTAATTTCTGTTATCGCACCATCGCAACCTACAGTGTCATTATGACAGTTGTTCGACACGACTACTATTACCGATACGCGGTACATCGTAAACAATGCATTAATTAATATCACGAGACAAAAGAACACAGGTGTTTAACAATGTAGTTTCAGAGGAACTGGATTGTTTTGTGTGTGGAGTCACCAGGGAACATGTTATCTTGATAGATTACTCTATCCGGAGCAATGCTAGGCTCGCGTTACTCGTTTATTAGTCCGTGCGGTGTAGTAGTTGGGTATTTCTACGCCCCTATATGGTATATTTGCGCCCCGGTTTAACCTCCCTAAATTGCTACACGAGGTTATATCTCGCATATCGCATATTTATGTTGAACATCATTATGCATTTGTTGACAGGAAAATTAATTATCGAATTCATTATTATGTAGTTTTCTCGTAAATAAATAAATGCTTCAGTCGATTTAGACTAGACTAATTTCTTGGCAGATATCACGTTCAAAACATTTTAATTGGCAGTTGTGTTCACTATCTTTACATTTATCTGCCCAGTATTGTTTATGTTTATAATTGTTTTGTGTAGTCTATTGTCTTTGCCTATTACGTTGGAATAAAGCGTTACACGTATTGCCCTACAATATACTTTATAATTTACTTATATTGTCAAACGCGTGTACGTCATTTTTATCTTTATTTGTTACACAACTTTCGGCAAATAAAAGCTTGTCAGAACATGTGTCGTTTAGGAAAGGACAGTGTTAATATGTTACTTAAATTACTTGTTAATAAAGCAATATAGTACGTATTATGTCTATATAGTAGCAGCACTCACCTTGTGAAAGAGTTCATCTGCGGCCTTGCGGTGATATGAGCATTACTGCGTTACAGTTTTGAAGCTTCAGGGTGCTAGTAAAACTATAGGCGCATGTGACTTGCAAACTTTGCCTTAGGGGACGTGCGCAGCGGCAGAGCCTCTCACATCTTGGCGATTGAAAACTTTGAGTGGCACTGCAATTGTTTTATGGATAGGCGTGTAGCTTACCATCGGGCCCAAGACTTGTTCGTACCGTCACTTTTTACAATTAATCTTCGAGCAATTAATTTTCCGTGTAGTACGAACAACGGCACAGCAGACTACACATTTTTGTTCGAAAATCGCCTCCAGTGCAACGGAACAAGATACGTCAATGTGTAGCTTGATGTGCTGGCGTGTGTACTATAATAGAGGGCTGTAGCTCAGATGCGGTGCGAGAGGTACTTTTAATAATATAAAACCTGGATCATCTTAAAACTTTGGTTTATTTTACCATTTTCATGTTTAGGGTTACAAATCAATAATCTTACTATGATATGTCAAGATCCTCCCTTATTTTCTTAGCGTTCCAAATACAAACTATAATCATTACCTATGTTCAGCCAGCAATTCTACTCATAGAGTACAGCCTAGTCTACATCCCTCTTCCTCACAGCTGAAGGGGTGAACATCCCTAGCTGATGGTCTACCTATGATAGGCAACTTACATCTGCGATCAGCCTTTACTACAGGCTAGCCACACACTGCTCGGAAGTCACTAACTTACCAACAAGTAAACCACCGAGGAGGCTATGGCTTTGGTCTGCCAAAAACCTATCCAAAAAGACAGACCATGACCACATCCTAAACAAACAAATCAAAAAAAAAATATAATTACTCGCTATCCTAGCTAAATAGGGAACCTGACTAAACCCTAACACTTTATTTCATCGACCCTAAACTGGCTGAACGACCCTATCAAACTTCTAAACATTGCTACAAAACTATTTCCCTAAACTCCCTAAACCTAAGCTATTTCCAACGCGCATGCTGCCACCACGACGACACAGGCTTGAACATCCATCGGACGATCACTGGGTTACATCACTATTGATCTCCCAGCTGCCTTAGTCCTCATTTTGCAGCTATCACGTTCCATCAGCTTCACTTGCTATCTTTAACCAAACAAAAACCAACCCACATATAACGCCAACAACATATTCTAACTACATATCCTAAGACACATATGGGATGGGGATATATCCCATATGAAAGACGTCTAATTAATTAAATAAATATATTTTCCCAGAATGCAGACAGTCCTTGATCAACTGGAGGGATGAGCAGGAACTATTCGCACATACAGGACAATATATCTATCAAATTTAAAAAAATAAACAAGAACAAATAAGTTTTATCTGTTTGATGGTGTATCTTCTCCTCCCTTCCTTCCAAGTCTGCATGTACAGGAAAATATTAATTTTTCTCCAAATATTCCTCGTAACGTCAATGTGGTTCCACATGAAAAGAAAACATAAACGATTAATTAACCTAATAGAAAACAAGAAAACATTAAATTATCTCCTAAAGAACTTTTTCATCCTATTCACATGGACTAGATCCTGCCTACCCAATCTATTCCTATTTACACCCACTTTTCTTATAATATAATTAACCCTACTTAATCGACCTATTACTCTATATGGCCCTTTAAATAATCTAGCTAATTTCATACTCCTATTAGAAATTCTCCTAGGACAATATAACATTATCAAGTCCCCTGGCTGATACACAACTGCGCCTCCACCATTACGCCAAAGAAATGTAGGTACCTACATTTCTTTGGCGTACATAAAACTTGTAAACCGAACTTTTATAGTACCTTGAAATATTTTGCGCCCCACACCCGATTACATTACAGTGTTTTTCACAGATGTGCGTTCAAATCATTCAAATTATCAAACATTGTTTTTTTTTTGTTCATGTTATTATTTTTAAACGCAGCCGTGATACCGATACTGCTCCGTTATCACCAATCGAACTGAATCTTTGTTTTTTGATGTTTGATGACATTGGCGAAAGAGCATCTCAAGGTATTATTATTTTTTTTATTAATCTTGAGTTTGTTCACGTGAATTTCTTATCTCTCAATGTGATGATTGTTTATTTTTTAATTATCGGATCCTATTATGTATTATATTTCTGTTAAATATTATTTTCTTAATTAGCTTTTGACCTTGGCGTAATAATATGATAAAGGCGGTTATGAGTATCATCTTTTTTGACAACCTTTGTCGCCTGGCGGTGTGCATTATGTGCGTTGGATGAGGAGGTCCCGGGGTCGATTCCTGGCGAGACCAATTAATAATATACAATTTTCTAAATTGGTTGTAGCTGTTTTTTCTTTCAAATTTCCTAGTTTGATGCCATGTAATTGTAGTAGTTGTTTGCCACATTATTATCATTGGAGGAGGTTCTCAATCTGATTCAATGTTTTTTTTATGTATGTTACGCGATAACTCCGGCAACTTTTGTGAACCGATTTTGTTGATTCTTTTTTTGTTGGAAATAGTGTACCTCAGAAGTAGTCCCACTTAAGTTTGAAGAAAATATTTCACCTTTAAGGGTAGCAAACTAGGGGATGAATGACTTTTGAGGTCGGTTTTTTTAATACCTACTCTGTACTGAGTTTATATATTATATAATCTATAAACTATTTCATTCCTACTTAAAAGTTTTTACATCTGTTTTGGTTTTGCACAAATCGCACCCTTAATGGCTAATAAAATCACAAATTTGACAACATTGTATTTAATAATTATACAAAGATCAAACACTCAGAGAAAAAAATCATTCGATCCGGCCGGATTTGAACCGGCGTCTTCTAGCATACCGTGCCAGCCGCTATACTAACTAAGCCAACTAAATCAAATTCAAAGACACGACAACAAACACATAGAAAAATTCGTGAGGTCCGCGGGTTCGTTCCGTTGCTTAGTTGGTATAGCGTCTGGCACGGTATGCTTGAAGACGTTGGTTCGAATCCGGCCGGATCGAAGGATTTTTTCTGAGTGTTCGATCTTTGTATTAATATAATAAAATAAAAAATCTAAATATTGTATTTGATATGAAAAATGATGTATTAGTTTCATTTCGTATTTTGTCAGTTTCCAAAAAAAAAATTATTTATTAATTTTAAATTTCGCACTATATTATTGTAAGTGCAACATGAAAGACGATATGAGCCAATCTCGAAGAAATAGCCTAACCCTTTTGCTTGAGCTATGTTTCAGAAAATGCTTATCACGTCGATTGTTACTATACAAGATTAAATGATAATGATCGAACATTGTTAAAAAAAAACACATTTTAAGTCTTGTGATGAATGTAAACAGTAAAATCGACATAAACTAGGCACAGTTAGTGGTTGGCGCGTCGCCAGCCGCTCGTATTGATCTAGAATCTGTGCTACCGTTACGGATCCGAGCCTACTTGTTACCATAATGATGCTACATGCTACAGATAAGCTCATAGATACTCGATAGGTATTTTCCAATTTTATTAGTTAAATCGGCAACTTTAAACTAAAAATGAACGTAGAAAATAATGAGAAATGTCTTCTTGTGTATTTATATATTACAGCTCTACTGTATGTATAGATACACGTATAGATATATATGTAATATAGCAGTAAGGAGCGACGTAGAGTTGTTAAAATAAAATATGAATTAATTATTGTTTCGAATTCCGGATTTCCGGAAATGGTTTTAATGCATCGTGCGACAAAACTACGACTGACTTTTTACCAAAACAGAGAATAAAAAATTTACGAGAATGGTCACTCTCCGCTTCTCCGTAGGTTTCGATATTTCATAATCACGGAACGGCAACATTTGCCAGTAGAACTTTTGAAAATTTCATTTACGAGGGGAATTTTAACACATTATAGTTTGCATGAGAATGGTTGAGATCGCGATCTAAACATATTTTATTTAAATTCAAAAATACTCTTTGACAGATGTTCACAATTTCGAACCACTAGTAGAAATGTCGTATCTTAAAAGGAAAATGTTCACACTAGATTATTGTAATACAATAGAATAGAATTTATTTCGGACCATGATCCATAATAATGTTAGTAATACAGTAAATTTTACTTACGTGCTATGGTTAGTACAATACAAAATTACTTAATTTTAGTGAGAAGTGAGTCTAGACCACTACCCTACGCACGTGTAGTTGCACCCAATGTAGTTGGTAGGGGCAGTCCATCCTATTGGCAACAACGGTTAGGATGCTATTAGCGCTGCCGCGTACACGCATCATAAGTGAGGCAGCCTTCTTGCGCATAATGGCTTGAAAGCCATCTGTGTGCGCCTCCGTGAACATGCCGGATGCACTACAGTGTCGCGGCAGCCCCATCAGCATCCTAAAAGCAATACTTTTTATTAAAAAAGATACTGCTGGACGCTTAAACAACACGAAAAAGTGCCATTTTTGACGGCTTTACCCATGTATGGATATTTATCTTCACAAATCGAATAAAGAGAGGAATTTCTTTCATCCGGAAATCCTGAATTCGAAAAAGGTAATCAATCCACACTCAATGCTTTGGTTTTGACTTTGCTGTCGGGATATCGTTATGGTCAGAATCAATAGGCAATTTTAGGCCAGTTTATACCATACTCTGAAAGCCTTTAATTCGCTATTATATCTTAAATATCTTTAGTAAAAAGGTCTATTTGATCTTTATTATCATTTCAAACAAAAGTGCAAGGAATCACTTATTGTGCAACAGAAGTCGTCACGTTGCTTGTCGGTGGAATGGTAGTCCGTTGTTGTCTGGTAACAGTCATTTGCACCCTTAGTCGTCCTGACTAGCTTTGGTTGTTTTTGCTTGATGTGTGTATTGTTATCACTCGTAACCAGGAAATAAATGGTTAGATTTTAGTTACATTTAATTTAGACTAACGATGTTTGTTTTATTGTAGACCTTTTGTTCAAAACTATGTTCCGATAATGTCTGACAGAGAACACAGGCGGAGACTGAACAACAGCACTATGCTGAGGCTTCGTCTTTTTGATATGATGATATTTTGAACTATGAGTGATATAGTTCATAATTTATTAGTACATAATATATGGTGAGTTTCTATATATATGAGTGTGTTTGATGAATAAAGTCCTATTTCGTTTAAATTTATTTTTATATTAAAGATATTCAGGATATAATGGCTAATCAATACATAAAAACTGAATAAGTCTTATTTAGGCCAATGTGTACCATTCTCTTTGAACCTTCGAAGGCTGCTATTATTTCGATTTTGCGACCTGATATCTTTAGTAGCAGTAGAGCTCCTTGTGAAAGAGTTCGTCTAAGGTAGTACTGCCACCTTACCTATTTCTACCTCCTAGCAGTAATATGAACTGTGTTCCGGTTTTGAAGGGTAAATTTACTGGCACATGGGACTTGTCAACTTATGTCTCATGGTGACGGGCATAGCAGCAGTGCCCCTCGGATCTTTACGATTTAAATCTCTGGGTGGCACGGCAGCTGTTATGGACAGGCGTGTAGCTTACTATCAGGCGCACGACTTTTTCGTCCCGTCACTTGACATTATAAAAAAAAGTTCCGGTCACAATGCATAGGCATTTTTAGGCATTTTTTTAATTCCACGTTGCATACATGAATAACTTTAAGGTCCCGGTAAAAAAGCCTTGTTGTAGCCAACATGTACTATCCTCGTTTATTCTTTATTAATGCTTTCTGGTCAGAGTGAATAGGATTTTTTGGGCTAACGTCGTCGTTGTCGTTATATTTTTGCGTACAAATAACAGGAAACTTTGGCATATGCTGAGTCAGCGCCCTTTCACTGCTGTGACAAAAATGTCATGTTTTTACTTTTGTGTTTAATCTGTATACACGGTTGAATACGACTTTTAACTCGATGTTACATCATGAATATGTTAAGGTTAAAGTGAATAGGCATCTTTAGACCAACGTGTATAAATAATCGGGATCACTAAAGAAAGAAAGAAACGTTTATTCCGCTTAAGAGAATTCAAGCTAAACAGATAATTCACCTTAATGATTACATATAAGCTGAAGCGGACGACTAGACCAACGTGTATAGATCACTACGTTACCTATTACGTATAGAAAAGACTTTCGTTGTAGAATTTGCATAACCGATCGGAAAAGGACAAAGTACAGTATTTTCATATTCAATTAAGACAAAAAGCTTCCACTCGGTTTGTCCGTGATTCTATCCCACTTGAACAAAGATCGAAAAGACTACAAAAGACTTGAATATAATAAAATAATATATGAAACGATATTCGATGGACACGCTGTTGCTTTTGTGGTTGCTAAAAGCGATTTATGGAATCGAAAATTAAAGAGACCTAATTTTTTAAATATTATTTTATCATCAATTACTTGAAAAGTGTCGTTATGTACTTCAAATGATTTTCAGTTAATTTTGTTGTCATTTCTATTACAAATACACATTCAATTATTTTTAAAGCTAGGTTGCTTAGGTTAGGTTACACTTTATAATAGATTTAACTTTTTCAGCAAATCTATCAAACAAATGTATTTAGTTACCGATGATATCGGCATCAGTGCTGGTCTATAAGAGAAGCTAAAGTTATTATTTCCATTTATTTCCACAATTTCGTATGCACGATTTGTAATTTTCGAGTTTCCCAATTACCTGGTTTGAAACTAAGGAATTCCCTGCCCTGTGAGTACCAGATCAACGAAATTAACTTCCGGGGTACTACTCGCAACACCCCAACCAGAAGCAATATTTAAAAGTTCATTTCTCAAATTACTACCGGGAATCAAACTGAGACCTCCTCATCTAGCGCCCACAATGTAACCACTGGGCCATCACCAAGCAAATATGCCTCACTGTCTTACCTAATAAACTTTCCATTAACATGATGCCATGTTCTAAATTAAAATCTTATATTTTGTTGTCAATAAAACATTACATAATTGAAACGAAATCTGGATTAATAAAGCGGGGACTATTGTCTAGTTTCAATCTCAAAACAATCAGATTTTTGAATACAAATTAGCAGTAATTTCAAAACTAATATCAAACTAATCATATAGCAGAGTTGTTCACGAAACTTTCGTGAACCAGGCACCAAACGTTCCTAGACTTTGTGAAACAAAAACATTGTTCCATTACGAGCTATAAATGTGAACTCTACCAAAGCCAAGTTTAAAGCGAAACTTCCTCTCCCAAGTTTTGTACTAAACTTCACAAGTAATGGGCAAGTAAGAATTTACGACTCTACTTTTAACAAGTTTTGGACTTTATAGGGCAGATTTTGTTACAAAATGTCGCGTGTATTGCGTATCTTTGTAGAATAATTACTCTTTGAAATCATCATTAAGTTTCTTCTGAGACTACTACAGACTCCAGAGGCGATGAGTGGATATTTGAAAACAGTTAGCCTACATGGTAACTACTGAAATGAAGCATCGATATGGCGAGCGGCTAGAGAGTGGAATTCCCTTCTTGCGGATTCCCCGTACGCTATAACTTCGACCTTTTCAAGGCGAGAGTAAATAGGCATTACTTAGGTGTGCATCCTACATCGTCGACCTCATTATCACTTTCCATCAGGTGGTAAGGAGGTCAAATGCGCACTTATTTTTATAAAAAAAAATGCGGAATATTTGAGGTTCGTTACGCACTCCTGCAATATAAAACCTAAGGGGAACGGCGTC
The DNA here is from genome assembly GCF_003589595.1 of Hyposmocoma kahamanoa. Classification (NCBI taxonomy): domain Eukaryota; kingdom Metazoa; phylum Arthropoda; class Insecta; order Lepidoptera; family Cosmopterigidae; genus Hyposmocoma; species Hyposmocoma kahamanoa. The sequence continues at coordinate 3,919,983 of NW_020653337.1, forward strand.
TAGACATCTAATAAGTCTCAACAGTTTTGTAAGAAGTATTATACAAGGGAAGATCGAAGAAAAGTAAATTAGATGAATACTGTAACTATATAGATCAGATAAGGGAAAATTTTATTAAGGTCGTGTCGCTGAACAGATGTTTGGCGATTACTCCACCGACAAGAACCCAGCAGTTAAAAAAAAGTCGCGTTCCGGTTGAAACTACGATTTTACATCGTGACCCGTTCGCTTGAGAATTCAATGGCTGCTACTTGTAACGCGTTAATATGATACAAAGAAGAAAGTATTTCAAAACCGATGAGAATCGTGTTATAGGAACTCTTAGCCATCGATGAATATTATTATAAATTTTACAGTCCTTTACCATGCAATTAGTGTGTGCATCCATCATTGAAATTCTAACCGCTTCGTTAGTTAAACTGTTTTGTTTCGTCTATATTACAATTTGCCTTGGCGATGGAACAGAACACCCCGCTTTATAGTCCCCCAGATGTTTATCGTATTGCGTGACATTTACCATAGTTCCATCGATTACTATAAACATGCCATCTAGTTGGTTTTCCTTTTCTTCAATTCGTTTTTTTTTTTTTTTGCTAATACGTTGATTATGTAGACTATTTCTTTTCTTTGTAACATAATGTATGGATTATCACCATAGATTTAGTATATAGGTACCCATAGATTGCCAATGCAAGTGAAAAAGCATTAGTATACACGTATGTTAGAGCGAGATGGGTAGACAAGACCACTTCATTATACGCTATGAGCCTGTATGAACCTAGGGTCAGCTGTCAACGAAACAAATTTCGTTTATTTTTGAAAAATAATTGGTTTTAAAATGTGAAATAGTGTTAAACGAATGTTTATTAGTCATGGTAACGTGTTCAGTGCCCGGATGTAACTCATCTAAAAAGGAAAACTGGCAGAATTGTACATTTTACATGTAAGTATTATTTAAATTTTTAGCTGTCTAAAAGCATTACCACAAAAGTTTTTTACATAAATATATCCGTAAAATTATATAATTCAAGTGCATTAATAACCCAAATGTATACGAATTTTATTAAAAAATATATCAAATACGTGAATTTCTGAAATTCATAACCCCACTTTCATAGAGATTGACGCAATCGATAATATGTTATCGAGATGTCATTAACTGAAAAAAAGGAAGGCACAGCCGTCGTTTGCATACAGCCGAAATCGTCTTCATACTGAATATTATTGAATTAAATATAAAGTACTAAAACCAGAAAAATCTTCTGGTTTTAGTATTTATATTTAATTAATATTGTATTAGTGCATTATTTTTTGTCTACATTAAAACGAAAATTTCTTTTAATAGCGTAGTTGAGGCACCCATTTTTTTATGTTAATTTTTGTTGTTGATTCAGATTTCCTCAAAACATTACGTTTACATTTTATTAAATTACGTCGTACTTGTAATTACGTACATTACAAGTACGACAGAAATGGCTTATAATGCTAGAGAGTAGACTGGGTTCCCAAAAAGTTTTCAAACATATGCAGCAAACACTTTGAGAAAAAATGCTTTTCCTTTAGAGGCAAGCAAAGAGCAAAGCTACGTTCTGGTTCTGTTCCCACATTATTCATGCCAGAGTATGTCTAACAATTAATGGATTTTGGTATTGTACTACTTAGTAGTATTAGACAAATCGCTGATTTGTTGTTGTTAGGGTTCAGTTTGTAGAGCCATAGTGTTATCTTGGGTGAAAGTCCCCGTTGTTTACCTACCATCCTATGGTACTGCCAGAAGGTAATAGTAGCTTTCTTAATTTTGTATTAAATCATTAATTAATTAGTTAATTAACGACTCGGCGTTTTGCGATACGACATTTTGGTGAATATGAGGAAGTGAAATACCGGTGTAATATGTTAATCGATATTAAAGTTTAATCAGTGGATGGCGCAACACTATTTATCTTGCACACATGCACATTATACGCACACAGATGTATTTTTGTTTTGGTCTTGTCTCCAATACTTCAGGGCCAATCTATGAATATACTAAATCTATGATTATCACAAATACGCAATCAATGACTGCAATTTTACCATGTTTAAATTTGACTTACTACATTTTTTCTGTTTTCTGGCTAATAATATCAAACTTACTAATTTTTTTCTTTTTTCTGGCTGATAAAATCGTATTCTCTCTTCAATGGCTAATGCATTAATTACTTCTACTGCAAGTTTCGCTTGTATTATATCATTTGCAACCAATTGATGTGGGCAAGGTTGTCTATTTCCATGAAATGAGGTCCCCTTGTCAACTCTGAGATCATACAGTTTATAGTATTTGTGACGATTGTCTAACACCTACGTACAGTAACTTTGCGGTATTATCACATTTACTGATTTAGTGTCGTCCTATCTACGGCATGTTTTATTGAATAGTGTAATGTAACTTTCTTCTTTACCACCTGCACCTAGTTCTAGCTGTACAGGTATAATTACTCTATCTATTATGGCTTAGTGCCACGTGGATAGTGCCCCGGATTGAATTCCGTTGCTCATGTACTCTATATATAAGGAAATCCCTAGTTTGAGACCAACTAATTCCCGCGGTTATCTAACACATTGTTTATTATTATTGTTGTTATATACATGGAGAGCGCGTTGCACATCGTACTCTTGGTGTAATAAGGCTACTTACAATTTTTCAGGAGAGAGGTTCCAGTAGGAGTTGCATCAGTACCTTTAAAACTGGAACACAATGATGCTCACATTACTGCTTGGCAGCTGAAATAAGTATGATAAATAACTAATGATTATGACGTTACAGTAAGAATTTACTGTGTCATCAAAAAATTAGCGTACATACACATCGTGTACAGACATAAGCTTAAAAAAATACCTGATTTGAAGCAAGATTTTTTTTTTGTAATGATATAGGAATTTAAACCGTTTCGCTTCAAATAGAATACATTTATATTAGCATTAAACCGTGGAAATAGATTAAAGGAACGCGTCAAGACCATCCAGTTCAATTTACACTTGAAATCCCATTTTCCGCTTCTCCAATTCCATTGTATGAAATTTCTCATGTTGATACTCTCCCGTTTGCGTTCTGATAGACATGATTAATTTTGATGCGTTAATCTTTGATAAGATTGAGGTGTATTTGTTGACATCATAGAATATGATCATTGTAGTCTTTGCAAATTAAATCAATTCAGTTTATCATAGAACTTTTGATCGTGTTCAATCGTCGGCGAATGGTATTTTATGGACACTTACATGAACTACATCAGTTTATCTAATGCGTTCAAAGTGCCCGAAAGCATTGGACGTGAAAACGAATTTTATGCAGCTCTAATTCTATGGAATAGAAGAACTCAGTTTGAAAAATCTCAGTTTTAGTTGTGGTTACCTTAGTAGGAATTGAAAAGTTTCTTCGCCAGATTCGCAACGTGTAGTTTTGTTTGTAGCAGTTAAAAAGCTTGTCGAAAGCGTTGAAATGCTAAAAGTTACTTGAAAGTATCGGAAAAGAAAACAAATTTCACGCGGCTACAAACTTGCATTGGAATAGAAAAATATAAGCAGACTGACAGTGGAGATTATAATTGAAATTGCGAGGAGGGTTTGTAGGAAGCTGTAGCTTAGTAGAAAAAAGTAGGCTTCTACTCCTATCTATTCCAGATTAACGCACACACAGTACATACTTAAATATCACATAGGTGATAGAATTCATAAGACCTGTAAACGAAGGTTTAGAAACGACACAATTTTTTCGGACCTCAATCCCGTATATTTGCTTTTTAAGACGAACCGATATTTCGGGCCTTTTACAGGTCCCATGGTCACGGCTGACCGAGGCGGTAGAGTCTCTACCAGTTATAGCTAATCTATTAATGCAAACTACCTTCTTTTCCACTATAGTTTAAAAATACCTTATTTTGTATTTACCAAAGAACATCCCAATTTATGCTACATACGTTTTGCAAAATATTTTATTTTAACAATATGATTTTTTACTGAATGGAATAATTAGAAATAAAATAAAACATATTAATAGGTAGTACTGCAGTCTTAAATCTGCTGGGGATTTTACGTCAGAGGAAATACTGGATCCCAAACTGGTGGTACGGAGAAACCATCTTCCCTGTTCAAACTACGATGTTTTTTAATTTCAATGGCCTCTTGCAGTAATCCTGAGTACATAACGGATTTCTTATGACCATGAAACCTGTAAAGTGCCTAAAACGTTCCGTAGATCTGAAAAACGGCGTTATTTGTAATGTGTAACAATTGTGAAATGAAAACCTATAAACTTAATTTGTTTTACTAATTTGAAGATTTATTCAAATTAGTCTAGTTGCACTTGTTACGTAGTAACCGGGGGCAAACAAGTTTTTGTACTGCGTCACGAAGTGCCGCGTAGTACAGCCATTGTTGCTAGATGCGACGAAACGGATTTCAAGGGCGACTTTATTCACTATTTAATAGACGTTTTTATAACTCGTATTTTGTTACGTGTTCTTGGATACGTAATTGGTTTTCTAGATGAAGAATTTAGTGTATTTTTTTGGGTGAGAGACGGAAATTAATACTCGAGAAAAGGAAGGAAGGATTGAAATCACGTGCCTGAATTCATACTTTTTATGAAACGATGTAGATGACGAAGTTCGAAACGATGGTGTGGCCAGAAAATCTGGCAGTACCAGTGAACGTCGCACTCCACCTAGTTGAAAACGGAGTGCAGTGGAGAAGATCGATTGATGGCGTAGTTGCTCAAAGTTACGATCCTCAGCAGTGAGGGATCGACGGAGGTTGTCTTGGGCAGATTACTTTGGTTTAATAAAAATTTTAAAACGGTAAAACTTAGGGTATGCGTCGAAAGTGATACCGAAAAGTTAATGTGTATTTGCTAACAAAATTTACTGCGTATTTTATATCGAGATAAAATTCATTTTCTTTCGTATGAAGATAATTTATTTCCATGCTCTGTCGATATGCTGCTTCGCAATCGTTAATTTTAACTGCTGGCTTATCAGGATAGCGGTTTATTTCGGAAATATCTTTGTTACCCGTGTCAGGAACGAATATTTATACTCATATGCCCATAACGTCACTTCTGATCTAGTCTGGGTAGTGTAAGTAACACAAATTAGTATATGAATTTTATTTTAATTTTTTTAAATTGTGGTGTTCTATTTATGACAGGCCATGGCAGAATATGTCAGCGATAGCAGCGAGGGCTATGTAATTAGCATATTCCTCAGATGCTGAGTCTGGACCTCTTTGACATGCTTTTTTAGCTTATTCTTTTTAACTTAATTTCTTTTTTTGTATTTATGAACGAATTATTTAATATTTTATAATTGTTTGTAATGTATTATGCATGTCAAACAAAGACAATTTTATTTCATTTATTTTATAATTTTAGGCTATTATTTATTTGTGCTGCAACTCAACATAGCGTGCTTGTATTAAAGAGGAAAACAAAAATCTAATCTAAAATCTTTAGACAAAAACACAATAGTTCCAAAGAGAAATACGGTTTGAAAGGGTAGGGATTCTTTTCTTGTTTTTTTTTTTTTTCTATTTCGATGTTTATTACAAAGGGGAAAGGGGTTGATTTTATGCATAGAAATTTGTTCGTGCGTGTTTTAGCGTACGATAAGGATAAATTTATGAGAATATATTTTTAGCTGAACGTGCGGAATCACGTAATCTTATTTTATGAAAAAAAAAAAAATTAATAAATCGTACTAAACTACTTAAGTCTTTAATTTACAATATCTTATAGTAAACATTCACACAATTTTCCTTCGAAAACATTGAAATTAGGTGTAAATTACAAATACACCGCTCAGAATCTCATTTACATAAACAAGCTTCAAAAGGGTCGTTGCTTCTGATCCTAAAAAGTTCAATTTTACCAAGTCAATTCCCATTGTCACGAGAATGTGTCGATATCCAATTCTCATGATGCGTGAATCGAATTTAAATTACGTATTTGTAACTGTTTTTATCGATAAGTTGGCTCACGTCCCTTCTCTTGTTTCTGTTATACAGAAATCTTTTTTATTTCGGTTTTCGTTATCAATCAGGAGAATCTTTTATTCGAAGTTTTATTGTTCACATCCCTATATTGTGAAGAATTGCAACTTTATTGTTTGACTTTTCCAAATGTGTTCTCATTTGTTCGCTTTGAATATTTCTCGTTGTAAGTAAACGCCAGCACGTCTTCGCAGAAAACAAGACAATGTGAATCATTTTTCATTATCTCTAGACCTGAAACTCTCATAGATAACGCTCTACGACCCAAGTTCGTTCACTCGCGTACGTGTCTTCAGTAAAGTAGGTCAAAAGATTATGAAGTCTCCAGCGTACGATTTTCTTATTCAGCTGTTTTCAATAGCTCTCTGTTAGTACTTTTCCCTCTGAGAGCCTTTTTTCGCCTTTCAACTTCCTGGGTTTAATATAGGTTTCCTCCTTTGTTAACAGCAAGAGTATACCTTATTGCGTATTCCTTTTCATTGTTTAGGTGGTCCTGTTGACTGATGAAGATATTCTTTGCCGTTCTTAAGTATTGTAAATTCTGGTTATTAACTGTAACGAATTTTTGTTACAAATGAAAATTATTGACTTGTAACTTTGTACCTTAAAAATTTTGAAATAAAATATTTTTAGTGAGCTATTCGTCTCGTTCCTTCATAGAATAATAATAAAAAGAATCAAAACATTTTTCTCTCTGAAATTTGTTCATTCTGTCAATTTTAAGTTTCTACAGATTTTCCCGTTAATAAGTTAAGCGTTGTAGTTTCAGCTTTCAACTCAAGTTCCAAGTCTTTGACCCGGGCATAGTTAAGAATGTGGGTCGCGACCTCTCAACCCTCCGTGAAGGGGAGAATTCTTACAGTATTGAGCGACTATTCAAGTTAATTGTGCTTTGTCTAGAATTTTAAACAATTAAGTTCCACTCTCTTGTTCTGTTGCTATTTGAAAAGAAACGTCTGAAGTTTTTAACAAAAAATTGTTTGATATGTTCTGAGGTTTTCGCAATAACTATGTAATAGAAAGAAAACTATTTTTTCGTATCCAAAATCGCGAATTACTTTTTGGAAAAAAAAAATCTTTCGAGCTGTTTGTAGGTTCCATGGTCACGGCTGTCTGGGACAGTATTGGTCATCAAATGGTTATGTCTAATATTAATGCAAACCATCCTATTCTGAGCTATATTTACAATTGTTTTGTTTGGATTAAGATTAGACATAAACCGACAAAAACCACGGCCATGGAACCTGTAAAGAGTCAGAAACGTTGTTTTGTTTGAAAAAAAAAAAACTAAAAGGCGTTTTAGCAGCAGTATAGCTCCTTATGCAAGAGTCCGGGGAAGTAATGCTACCTTACCTATTTCTGCGGCCAAACAGTAATGTGAGCATTACTACGTTCCGGTTTTGAAGGGAAGGGTGAAATTACAGACACATGAGACTTGGTCAACTTACGTGACTGGCGCAGTGGCAGTACCCTATCTTTTCAAAGTCAAGTAATCCTTTATTCGATATATAAAACTTTTACACTTCAAAACGTCATTTTTTAACGAACAAACGAGGAAGAAACTCTAGTGCTATGGAATACACTTTATGTTTGTGTGGAATCTAGACTCATGTCGTCTTTCTATACATCTTTATCTAACACGTAGTCTTCATTTTTGTGATATGACTTTTCAATTATAATACTTTTAATGTACGTTTTAAACTTAGGAAATGATAATCTTAATATTTGCTCCGGAATCTTATTGTGAACTTATATACAATTCCTCATAAAAGAATTGTCTACCTTAAACGAAATCGTGGTACTATGAATTTGGACTTAGTGTTAAGTTTATTTATTATGGTCGTTTATGGACGATAGCGATTTAAAGTAAAAAAATATACACATTTTTAGTTCGACATACTTTCATTTACAAACGGTGATAAAATTCCAGCGAAATGTAATCTCTTATTGCGCTCACAATTCTAAAGCGTGAATCACAAACTGTTATGTAACCCAAAAACCTTTAACTCCGGAAGCTTATGTTTGACACGCAACAAACAAATCGAAAAGATTGACAAGAAATTTAATTTAATTTCTTTCGTAAGAATCAGAATTGACCTTGTGGCGAACCGAAACGAAAGCACGATTACTGCAGTCAGCATAAACAACCTGGTCGTACATCAAAGCCGGGTTTTACGGCTGCTCTTGATCGCTTTATTAATCTATTCGTGCCAGATGGAGATTTTATGGAAAGAATCAGCTGATTCACAATGGTTTTCGTTTTGTAATTTTAGTGTAATACAGTGTGAAAATTTAAAAGTGTCTTAATTTATTTTTAATAGCAGTAGAGCTCGTTGTAAAAGAATTCGTTCGGGAAGTACAGCCTACCTATGTATTTCTTTCGGTTTTGAAGGGTAGGTGCTGGTGAAATTACAGGCACATGGGACTTGTCAACTTATATCTCAGAGTGACTGGCGCAGTGGCAGTGTCCCTCTGATCTTTGCAGTTAAAAGCTCTGGGTTGCCACCAGGTGCACGACTTGTTCGTTCCGTCACTTCGTATCATAACAAGTGCGCCTGGTGGTAAGCGACACGTCTATCCGTAACTGCTGCAGTGCCACTCAAAACTTTTAATCGCAAAGATCTTAGGAGCAAAGTCCCATCCATGTGCCTGCAATTTCACCAGCACCCCTACCATTCGAAACTGGAACGCAGTAATGCTCACATTACTGCTTGGCGACTGAAGTAGGCAAGGGGGCAGTACATCCCTGGACGAACTCTTTCACAAGGAGCTTTACTGCGACTGAAACTGAAGTTGGCTATTTTTCGTAATATAACAAACTATACTAACTACTAAACTATACTTGAAAATATACCTACACGTGCACGAATTGTTCGTGTCGTCGCTTAGTATTCTAGAAAAAAAAGTACCAACAAAGAGCAAAAACAATCACAGACGTATTTTATAGGCAGGAGAAGATGCACTATTATTATAATCTCAGTACAGAGTACTAAAAAAACCGACCTCAAAAGTACGTGCAATTACGACTATTTGTTAAGTTTTATTGAAATATCCCCTAGTTCGCCACTATACAGGACTTGACACTGGAGATAATAAAAATAGGTTCTCACTACGACACTACACAAAGTATATTGAGAGAAAAACGCCTTGAATTGGAGAAATAGCAAAATCAACCATTAAAGTAATTGCTCCTAAATTAAAGTTAGGCGCTATTTACAAAAATGAATCTTCATGCGTGAATTGATTTGAACCCTTCGAGATAAAAAAAACAGTCGAATTGAGAACCTCCTCCTTTTTGAAGTCGGTTAAAAAACAAAAAACCTCGAAAAGTAAGGAGAGTAGACGCAAAAGAAACTAATGAATGAAAAGGCCTCAATCTAGTAAATAATTAGTGATTGAGCAAAATCCTGAATCACGGATAATTAATTCTTCTACGTAACATGAGACAGTAGGCAGGAATTCCATTATTCAATTTCATCGTCTTAGCATATTCTCTACTCTTAAACGGTACATTACGGTTCACTGATGTTAATAATTGAATATCGACTTCCATTTTTAAATCTAAGACTACGCTAGCGAATTTGTAATTTAGATTTATCTTCTCTTCTTTATTTGGAGTTTCAAAATTCTTTTAAAACTCCAAATGGTGAGGAGTGATGAAGGTATTTACAATTATTAATATAAATATTCGAACCTGCGTCTGTAATGCATATCTAAGGCAATCTCGCTACCACATCGATACCTCCAATAATAAATACGCCAACTTTATTTTTTGCACAGTTTTGTTAACAACCATATTTGTTTACTAATATTATGGTTCTCCAATTTTGTGAAAAAAAAAAAAAATAAGCATACAAAAATAAAATAAAATCAGAACAGGTCCAAAAATTAAGATGACGTAGTGTTGATTAGAGGTATCGACTTGATGTTGACGGTTGAGTTCTGTTAGATCGAAGAAATTTTTCTGTGTTCTCTTATTGTATTATTAAATTATAACAAACTAGTGAAGTAATAGCAAAACATCATGGTGTTGAATAAAATTAATATGACAAATTGAGGTATTTATTTTCTTAAAATATGTTCGAAGTATGGTGACCTATTTCTACCGCCAAGGGATTCGTTAACTTTATATATCAGGGTGACGGGTTTAGTGGTAATGCCCTTCGGGGTTATGTGATTTGACTCGCTTATCACCTGGCACATGACTTGTCACTTGACGTCATAAGCTTTGTGAATTTGACGATATCTTTTTATGGTTTATTGGTTTATTGACAAAAAGATTTTTTTGCCTAATGCTTCCCTCTTCCGTAAATTGGTCACATGCAGAGATGAGCAAGCGCCCGGGCTTTGTTAATGCCGATTTAAATCGGGTTGAAGGCCATTAATGTCTGAAATCGAGTTTTGTTCAAATGTAACGATATTATTACGAAATGTTTATTGCTTTCTCACATATTTCGCCTTTCTATTGGATCAATTCGCTTGAAAATCGCATTGAAACGAATCGATACAAAAAACCGTTACATTGTATACACTTGAATCGATTTTCATAAAAATCGAATTGTTATGCAACCCTAGTAGTAAGTGAAAGTCCACAGGATTGCAATGTGGGTATTGTATGAAGTTGCCTCTTATCCGTCTCAGATAGATTTTTTATATCGAAATTCCTAATAGCTATGGAATTATACCAACTATCGTATTCCTTTTCGCGTATAATGGTTTCCGCAGAAATAGGTTAAAACGCTTTTGGTAAAAATCCAGTTAGACCCGGGAGGGTTGATGGGGGTTTAACCCACTGCCCTTCTCTGGTCACCTAGAATTTCATCATCGTCTGTCCAAAGATGTCGGCAGTTTTTATTAATCCAAACAATTTTTTCCCACACTAATACGGTTCATTTTGCTTAGGTGGAGCGGCAGGCACGGTTACATTTCAGAATTTTTTTTTTTACAAACGAGATTAAAGCTATTTGAAAAATGTACATCATATAGTATACGTGTCCTATTTAACTCAGTTGATATAAAAAAATGACATTAATGCAATGTACGTATTGAATACAGCTGTTTTCTTGTAAAATTTCGAGGAACGTTTGTGTTTTTTTTTTTCTATCGCGAAATTTTTTTTCACACTGTATACTTATATTCAGTGTATATCCTCTATTATTACTATATGTTTTTCCCAAAATGATTAATCCAACAATTTCCCTGTTATACGGAATCTACCAAAGCTATTTGAGGTAGCATAGACTCTTAACAACATTAGAATTAATATTTTCATCAATTGTCTTCTCAATGAAATCATAAGTCACAATAACCAGAATGGCAATTTGAATCGCACACATGCGTTACATATTGCAATTACAAGTGGTCGGCCTTAGTCGGCTAGTGCAAGGACTATCACTCCTATGATTGTAATGGGTCACACAATGATCATATCGCAGTTGCACGTCAATGTTTTATTGAAATATTTCTTAAGGCGAGTCACTGGAGGAGATGCGGGAAAAACTGTTTAGCTAGATTAATGGTTTAGATGTTTACTATTAAATAACACTATTGTATTTATGATACACCTAAGGATATTGTCTAAAGAATGTGCTAATTTGTTACACGTTGTTATGTACTTTACTCGATCATATAAGATCCCGAAAACGGGTCAAAATATAAGTCTTAAAACGAATTATTTAAGAACATGTCTAACTTTGCACATAATTTTTGTATATTTCTCTTTAAGTACACGGTAAAAACAGCCTACTTAGAAAAAGACAAAATTCTTTTTATGCAGACAAATTTATTAAATCCAACAAAACGATCCCCTCCCTATAGGCGCTAGAGAATAATTACTTAATAATATTAAAAAATCGTCTCAAAAGTGTATTTTAGTTATAAGACAGAAATATTTAATCCAAGAGCAAATTAATTTACTTCAAGTCACAAAGCCACTCTAGACTCAACAAAATATTTATTAGTTATTAGAAATGTCCGATTTTGACTTGAAAAAAAAAAAGAATGAAAAATAAATTGAGAGGTACTTAATTATTTGACTGAAGATTTATGTTTTCTAATATCTAAAAGGATAAATTTACAGGGTTATGGACCCAACAGTATGTCTCACTGGCGTGAAAGCACACAGTTCAGTGCCAAAACCTTAAAGTATCAGAAATAGGACAGAATCTTCTCAAATACTTGAGTACCTTTTAGTGCCGTATAAATGCTACAGCGGCAGAAAGCACTAACAATTCAAAATGTATGAGATGACTTATATACTATTGAAGTTAACAAAACGATAGCGCTTTTCAGCAATGCCATCTAGCAGTGGCGTGATGGAACTAGTTGCATGTTAAAGTTGTGCTTGTTACAAGTGTAGTTTGATTTCATGCTGAAACCAAATTTCTTAAATTATAACTACAAATAACACACTAACAAACTAGAGATACTACGTATTGTTTCTTTGGATAAATGACTGTTTATGATTTTTATGATTACAAGCACAAGTAAAAGTAATCGTCACCGCGTGCGCCTTCGGCGACATGTCACTACAACATTGACTATGAAAACGCAACGAAATGTTGCTTTAAGAATATACTCTAGAATTTAGAATATTAATCTGAATAGCAAACTACTTCTTTTCATGTTTAAGAATATATTTTCTTAAAATTTAAAATACACCCAAGAAATTTTGAATTCATTTAAGATTATTTAAATTTGATGTAAGAGATAAAAATTTCTTGATGTAAGTAATGTCCAATTAATTGATTAGAAATGAAATAAAATCTTGAAATGAACGTATTTGTCTAAAAGTTAGAATAAAGTTAAGAGTAAAAATGTTTTAGAAAAAGATAAGCAGTATTTTTGTAATGACAACATTTTATTACTTTTAATAAACATTTTTTTCAGAATTCGCAAATATTTTGAGATATTGCTCTTTCTTATTAGGAGAAATCCTTTTTTTCTGTGTACTACAAAGAACCTGCTAAATCTTGGTTTTCAACTGAAGCCCTGTACTTATTAAATTCACATTTATCCTAAAATTTGAAAATTGCTTAGCGTCTTAAGCTTAAGCGGGCTACGCTGCCCGCTGCCCCGTCAGTCGCCATCGGGCGCTTGTCGACGACGAACCTTTGTCAAATTTTCTCCTCCTGTTATTTTATTCATATTCATTGTCAGCGTGCAGATTGCGAGACCCGAGTGTCGGTCCCCCACATCTCACCTCCCAAAATATTCGTCTGTTTTTAATTCGTGTTAAAATACCTCGCCCTAAGTATTAGGATGGGCTTTTGTAGAACAGAAGCAAATTCATTGTTATATCCGACAGTTCACACACAATCAAAATAATCCAATTATTGATTTTCTTATTCTTCTACGAATGGCGTTTCAACGCATACGTTTCACCGTAGCAGGCATAAGAATAAAAATATTTTTTTTCGATACAGAAATTAAAATCGAATCTATCGCGGTTCCGGGTTTTGAGACGTTTTAGTCATTTTACATGAATTTATTTTTGCAGATCTAAGTCGTTTGTGTTTGTTTTTTTTTTCAAACAAGCCAACCTTTCGTGCTTTTTACAGATCCCATGGTCACGGCTGATTGAGATAAAGTCATCAACCAGTTATATCTAATATTAATGCAAACCACCCTATATTTCACTATAGTTACAAAAGTTTTTAGTAGCAGTAGAGCTTTTTTTCGAGTTTTAATAACGTTGATTTCGTCCAGGAAAGTACAGCCACCTTACCTATTTCTGCCGCCAAGCATTAATGAGATAATTACAGCTTTTCGGTTTTGAAGGTAAAGGTGCTGGTGAAAATACAGGCGGTTGGGACTTGTCAACTTTTGTCTCAGGGTGACGGGCACAGTGGCAGTGCCCCTCAGGTCTTTGCGATTTAAAGCTCTGAGTGGCATTGCAACTATAATGGACAGGCGTGAAGCTTACCAGGCGTACGACATGATATTAAAAAAAAGTTTTCACCACATGCGACCATAGAACATGTAAAGGATCAAATATGCGCCATTTAGATCCGAAAAATTCGAAAAAAATTGTTTTATTTCCACTGTATAACAATTGCGAGGACCTAAAAGTTCTTTACGACTAGATGTGTATTCAAATGAAAATTACAAAATTCCACATTTAGTTGACATGATTCTGTTTACGAAGAGGTTTTCAATTTTTTTATTGAACCATTTATGTTGCTTACAATGAAATTCTCCCACATACTGGCGAACGTTTTTGATGAATTAATTAATTTACAAATCACATCGTATACTAAAGCAACTTACAGAGCATTCAAGTATGATTGTGCATGTAGCTGAAAATATAAACGCAATAAACTACATTATAATTTACTTCTACAGTTGTCAAAAAAAATAGTTACATTCAACCTTCATACTCTTTATATATCACATCGACCAGGTGCCATCGTGTTATGCCTTCCAGAAATATACAGTTAATTGACGGTTTCATCTAATAACACTAAGATAAGATGACGTTGTTTTATTTTTGGTTTGTACATATAGGTTGTACGAAGATGGCCTTGGTGGGTCAAAGATGAAGCTTTTAAGGCATTACTTTATAATGTCGGGTGGCTTTATCGGTATAATTAAATTTGAATAATAGTACTCTATTGTAGAGGCTCAGGAAGTAAGCAATTGTTGGACGAGTGTGGAAGATAGGCTTATATGGCGGTTTTCTCCATAAATACAAGGAAATGATGCTTACATAAATAAGTAATTAAAAAAAGCGGGAAAGCGAATACATTGTGCGTAAGTAACTTTTTAAAACGGAAGTAAAAAAATCAAACAGACACTGCGGTGAAAAAACAAAGGAATGACTTGGCTTTATGGCACTTTTCTTTAGTCAATTCGATATCGTGAACAATTAGTAATATTTAAAAGTTTTACGTGGCGGTAAAAAAATTCATACGGATGTCGCAAGCAAGACCGGAAAGTAATTTGTTTGTAATATTGTATTGTGGCAAAAGCAGACTGCGTGTTCTTTGTTCAAAAGAAAAGCGAACACTTACGATCATGTTTAAGTAAAATATTGTTTCTCTATATACTAGAATTGTTTCTTGACGTTGTGGTATGAAAGATAGTGTAGTGACAAGGATAGAGAGAGGGATGCTTCGATGGTTTGGTCATGTAGAAAGAATAAATGTTGGTAGATTGACGGTACAAATTTTTAGAGCGAATGTGAATGGAAGCGTGGGAAGACTTCGGCGAACATATCTCAATCAGATTGAGGATGTCCTTAAAAAAGGCCGGGTTAAAAGTACCAACAATAAACGGGCGTGTATGAAAAGATTGATGGGAGTGGAGTAGGCGAAGGAGGTTTGTCAGGAGCGTAGCAAGTCGAGGTCCGTAGTCTCTGTCTACCCCGGTTTCCAGTGTGGTTTTCACATATAGTCGTATTTTTTATTAGGGATACTAAACACACGTTAGTAGGCTGCGAGTTTTTGATGAAATAAAAATAGTGTTATTTTAAAGGATAATACGTTACTGAGACACTCAGTTGGTCGTAAAATATAATTATCTTTTTAATAATTTGTATGTGTTAATTTAAATTGATTATTATGAACAACCGTTCTGAGCTACCTCATTCTTCGGCCGGGCGTCGAACATTCGTTTTCTTAATTTTATTATGAATGTATCATTATTAGGATTATAATTAATTATTCATTAATTGTTGTTAATTATATTATTATTATTGCTTCACTTTAAAAATTTTGTGATTTGAAACTTTAATATGATCGAAAGAGAATCGGAAAGAGAGAATATCAATTCTGATATTTGTTTGGTAAAGTTATGTTCCGTTCGTCGATATATTTTGCGTTACCTATGACGATATATCTTGACAAGCTTTTACTGTCGAACTTTACGACATCACCACGAAAGTTCCGTAAATTATAGGCCATAATATACTTTATTGTTGACTTCGAAGTTGACTCTTTTGTTGGTATATAGTAAACATTTTTATTTATTTAAGGTAACTTTATGTTTGTCTACTACGTAGTTACAGTACGCAGTAAGCGTAGATTACATAGCTGCGGAACGGAATGGAAGTGAAGTTTTGTAACGAAATTGTACGTAGCAATACTTGGAAACTAGATACATAGTATAATAAGAGTAGTAATTTAGTGGCAGTAGAGCTCCTTGTGAACGAGTTCGTCCAGGGAAGTATTCACCTTATCCATTTCTGCCACCAAGCAGTAATGTGAGCGTTACTGCGTTTCGGTTTTCAAGGGTAAGAGTGCTGGTGAATTACATGCACGTGGGATTTCTCAACTCAACAGCTTCAGAGTGACGGGCACAGCACAGATCTTTGCGATTTAAATCTCTTGAGTGGCACTTCAACGGTTATGGCCAGGCGTGTCGCTTACCACTTGGTATCAAAAGCTTACTTGATAATATAACAAATTAATCAATGTATCCAAATCTAAATATAGGATAGTTACATATAGTTAAATACAGTCATAATTGACTGTGGCGTTGGTTTTTAATGAGCCCAAAGATTACGTTACTTTCTACAAGTTGCATATATTTGCCAATAAATACTTTAGTACCGACGAACATACCATCACGCCTGTCTCTGTCTGGGGTATTAGACAAAGATTATGGGCAGACATAATCACATCTTTCGCTCCCTCCACTCGTGTCAGTGTTTTAATACACGCCAATTTATCCTTGGTAACAGATCTAGCATTTTAACGACATCCTCGGTCTGCTTGAGATATATACGCCAAGGTCAACTTTTCCCCCACGTTTTCCTCCATGTTTATTATATGTATAAGATTTATGGTATATCATTAATCATAGCCCGTTATAGGTGACGGTCTTCTTTTGACTCCTTGCTTTTTCTTTTACAACGTTTTGTTATAGCGAGAGAACAGGAGAGGTAGAGTATATTTATGTAAACTTCATAAAAATTGCATACATAGTGTGGTTTATGCGCCCTCTGAAATTCCTACCAATGTCCATAATCTGTCCTATGTAACTCGCACAAGAAAAGAAATGAATTTATGACAAATTGTTCTGTAAGGGATTATTTTATAAAAACGGTTTTATGAGAAATGATTTTATAAGAAATGATTTTGGTACACGTGTTGGGACGCTCCGGCCACATTACTCTGAATAGCTATGCATGCATTCATGGAGCGGAAAGTTTATAACGAATGTGCGGTTGTGGAAGACGTGTATCACATAACAATATAGCCGGGGCGAGGCGCAGCCACGCCATCCCAACATCAAACACTCGATCTATGTAGGATAAATAGTACCCTGGCATCCGACCTCTGAAGAGGCTGAGTTGCTATTTAAATTAATTAAGGAGAGCTTACCATTAGGCGCATGACTTTTTCGTCCCGTCACTTGATATGATAATAAAAAAAGACAATCAGGCTAGGAAATGTATACATTGAGAAAGCTACTACGACAGTGACATTTGTTAAAACCCCATAAACAAATAAAGATTTTAAAAAAGGAAATCATTTCTTATAAAATATAAGAAATGATTCTATACGAAATGATTTTATGAGAAATTATAAAAAAAATATTTTATAAGAAATAATTTAAATAAATATTTTGTTCAAACTGTAAATTTACGTCTAATGGTTACTGCCTACTATTTAAATTATCATTAACATTTGAATCTGTTTAGACTTGATAATGATCGGCTTTTTGTCACATCTTTCTGTATATTCTTTGTTTTCAAACTAAGCAATCTAATTTGGAAAGAAATGTATTTGCTGTCGTGGATCTCGAAAAATATAACGAACAACAAACAAACTTACGTCATATTAAAGAACAGTATACAGAATCTTTTTAAGAAAGAACTCCGAGCACCCACATCCCAATTATTTCTGACGTAACTTGTTCTGCCTACGTTCCCTTTTCATCAACGTCAGCTCCATCCCTCCGAACTTGAATCCAATTTCATTCAACGAGATCTTGTTTCCCAAACTGGCCAAATAAGTCGAAGCTGTTACCAACTTCATTATCGACTCTCTGGAGGCAAAACTCCTAAACTAACTTAACTAATCCATATGTTTAACTATGTAAGTTTTGATACATTGCATTACCTACGGATTGTTGTCGACGATTAATGTGTGCTACTTTATGAACTGGATCCAAAATCCAAACGATTGGATATAAGTACGTAAAAATAGTTTGGTACAAAAATATTATTCATCAATACAACTTAAAATATAAACCTGTAAAGTTTGTCCTACCCAGCCAAGACGTGGACATTAACAACAGGCCTTATTCACAAATTCAAGGTCGTTTAGCGTGCGATAGAGCGAGTTATGCTTGGGGGTTTTCTGATGGACCGAGTCTCTAACGAGGTCATAGTCAGAGAATTAAAGTGACCGACATAGCTCGCAAAATCAGTAAGCTTAACTGGCAGTGGGCCGGGCATGTCTGCAGGAGGGTTGATCGCCCATGCTGATGCTGCTGTTGATGATAGTTTGTTTATCGTTTTCGGTGTGTTTGTTACGGCGGTCTCCTGAAATATAATTTATTGAAACGCGTGTGGAAGTCTTCGTCAAAACGAATTTTGTGAGCCCAAACACAAGCTGCTGTACACTGTTAAGATTATTTTTTTTATAATATCAAGTGACGGGACGGACAAGTCGTGCGCCTTATGATACGCTATACGCCTATCCATAACAGTTGCATTGCCACTCCGAACTTTGAATCGGGGCCACTGCCATTGCACCCGTCACTCAAAGACGTAAGTTGACAAGTGGCTGTAATTTCACCAGTACCCAAAACCGGAACACATTAATGCTGACATTACTGCTTGGGGGCAGAATAGGTAAGGGAGTACTTCCCTGCACGAACTCTTTCACAAGGAACACTACTGCTACTAGAGTTCCTCTCGTCTGTCTGCCATTTCTATCGTTAGATCAGGTCTAGGCCACCATAACATTTTATTTTCATTGCAAATATTATGTGCCAAGTTGTATTGAAATCGGTTAATGGAAAATGAGTGAAATTCAGTGAACTGATTTCATCCCTTAATTTGACGCACTTAGAGGTGGAATATTTTCTTCAAACTTAAATGGGTCCACTACTGAAGTACTTCCCAATAAAAAATAATAGTCGAAATTGGTTCACAAATGTCGGAGTAATTGCGTAAAATATACACACCAAAAAAATACACTCGAATCGAAACAAAAGGTTCTCAGCCTATTGGTTTCTATTCATATATTTATAGATTGCGACACCCTAACACTGTCCATGTTTGTACGAGGTACATTTTCCTATACATGATACAGTATTTAAAAAGTTAGTAAGTATAAGTACCAGTGTAACAATCTATAAATAAGTACAAATACCAATTTAAGACTGGATCTTTTTTTAAATTCGGTGTAAACTTGGATCCTAAAACTACTAAACCTGTTGAGCTATTTATGTGTCCGGAAAAATTTTAATAGCGCGATTCAGGAATTTCACAAAACGCTACCAATGCCATCTAGTGTTAACAAAACTTAACTAATTTTATTTGCTCTAGTTTTACCTAAAATTAACTGAATATGATAGGATAATGTTTACGGAGGAAAGTAACGTATACGAGTGAACACTGGGTGTTCTGGTTAACGCCCCGGAGTGAATTCCGTTGCTCTCGTACTCATAGTGCAGTCGCGCGTTTGTATCAATGCAGTTGCGCGTTTACATCGCTGCTAAAAGTAGTCGTGTGAAACCGCTCTTACTCAAAGTGTACATTCCCCAGTTCTAAAACAACACACAGGTAACTGGTGTGGTTGTCTGGCATATTATTATTATTATAATCATGTCGTGATTGACAATCTTGATTGGCTATCTTTATTGAAGTCCGTTTTTTCAGTGTACGCCGAAGTTTAATTAAGTTAAACATAATTAAGTTATTCTAAACTTGGGACTCGGCCATGTATAAAAATCCTTTCAAGTCTTTGAAATGGCTAAAGAGTGGAAACCTTTTGTGGCGGCTAAATTAGATTCTACCCTTTCGCCTGACCGAATATCGCGCCTTTGATCTTTCCAATTTTTAGGAAACCGCGTCAAGTGATTTACAACATCAGTGCGATCACAATCTTCAAGCCAGGAAATTGACACAATACTCGATAATTTTATAGCTTTAGGTAATATACAGTTTGTACCGATCTTGTTGTTTTGCTGTTGGTTTCTGTCTTAAACTCTTGTCAATGTGGTAAATGCCATACAATCTGCTGCATTTGACCACGTTATTCGACGTGACCCTTTTCTCTGTTTTGATTTGGTCAAAGTAACTTATTCTCGTCGTCCGTATCCACGCTCGACTTCGATTTCACCTTTTGATCACGACTCTAATATTTTCGTCATTTCGTATACGATGGTCTACCATAATTTCACTTTTTAAAATTGTAACACGTTTTTTTTGGTAGATCTCGTAAATTCAAAACAAAAACAAAATTCCTCTTCTCTCTGATATTTTTCACCATTTAAAAACATTTGGTAACCATCGAGTTCTTAGGTTTTCGCGATTGTTACACATAGGAAATGAAACTATTTTTCCGGATTTAAATCGCGTATATTTGTTTTTTCTTTTATTTAAATTATTTAAAGCCCTTTAGTGTTGGTGTAATCTATTATTTGAACCCTTCACATTTTTATTACTTGTCGGTGAACGATTTTTCTATAAAATCAATATCGTGAATCCTTGGGTATCCTTTACTTTGACGTATTTTTGAAAACACCAACACTGGCTAATTTTTCTAGTATGGTAACGCAGAATACTAGTGCTGCGGACCAATAAACTCAAGTTTACTTCTGTAATCGAGCTTCATGTAAATTATAGCTTTTCTTTAATATTTCCATGTCGAACGCCGCCAATTAGTTTGCCAAGTACTTTCTGTAAAGTAATATACGTAAATATACGTATATAACCTGGAATCGCCCTGTATTCTAGCGGGTTTGGGAGATAAGACTTGGGAGCTTCATCTGGATGAATCGATAGATTGTCTGTGGCGTTGTTCGCGGGTAACATCTCTTAGGAGGGATTCGGCGGAAGCTTGTCTTTTCTGTTCGACACGTCGGCTTGAAAGGTATTCCAGATTTTTTATCTTCACCGGTAATTTATCGCATTGGGGGCATGGTCCCCCAATGTCTCCTTTTTCAAGAAAAATATGGAGTAGCCAGTAGCCGTAATTTTGGGTCTCGGAACCCTGTACTAGATGTAAAACCCGTGTCAACGGACCGCATGGTGAGTTCACCTCTGGATTCTTTCCTCCGCTAGATGTTTCGTTATTTATTTCAATGTACTGTAACAATATGTATTGTTGCAAGGTTTTTTTTTGTACCTTGTAATTTCGAGTTTCGCCATCAACTAAATGGCTGAGACAAAAGCGCCGTATCTTTTGTTCGGCTGTGAACCTGTGTCCACGTGTCATGTGCTCCACGGGTGGTCGGCATTCAAATGTATTGTTGTTGCTCCTGTAGAAGCTACGTTGTCGTCGCAGCGGGTCTCGTATGTAACCTAAAAGTGCGTCCGGTAACCTCCAGGTCAGTGACGTATAAGTGACGTGTCCATGTGCCACTCATGTACTATGTAAAACTCTTAGTACAGTATATTAGCTCTAAGTATACTTATGGTCCTATTCCAGAACTCTACTCAATGCTCAAGTCAGGACTTGAGTATTGCACTGAGCACTGAAAATCATACACAAGTCCTTGCCATTAGGGTCGTATTTCCAGTGCTTGTGTTTCCAGTGCAATCCTGACTTGAGCATTGTGTAGAGTTCTAGAATACGACACTTAAAGTGAAACTTTTATGTGTAACTGATAAAAGCAAAAAAGCGTATCTGTAAAGTCGTAATGTAAATTCGGGGAAGCAAAAAACTAATTCTTCATATTGTAACCTTATAATTAACCGCAACGCATGTAACATGTTATAGCTTTAAATTGTGTAGGGCGCCCTTCCTTTTCCTCGCTTATAAATTTTACACGCAGCACCGGGTCAACCAGAACTCACGCACAACCAATCTTATGCTCAGTCAAACCGACTGGAACTGACCATTACAAAATGTTCCAGCTTTCTTTCACTCTTACTAGTAGCTCCTTATTGTCATACACTTTATCCATCTCAGTCTTCCCATCCCCTTAACATCACGTCTCCAAAAGCTTCCAAATATTCCCTATGCGTTATTATCCACGTTGCACTGGGCTCCACCCAAAATGTTTTATGAATTTAAAATACGTTACCTATTTCTACCGCCAAGTAAATAATGTAAGCATTACTGCGTTTAGGTTTTGAAGGGTAAGGCTGCTGGTGAAATTACAGACACTTGAGACTTGTCAACTTATGTCTCAGGTTGACGGGTGCAAAAGCAGTGTCTCGAAGATCTTTGTGATTTTAAGCTCTTAGTGGCATCGCAATGGTTATGTACAAGCGTGTCGCTTACCACCAGGCGCACGACTTGTTCGTCCCGTCGCTTGGTGTCATAAAAATAAAAATTCTTATTTAGAGAAGCACGTTTATTGCGGGAGTACCGAAATGAGAAAGGTAAAAAATGTTGCCACAAGGTCCAATTAAAATTAGTATTTAAAACTGAATTAATGTTGCAACTTAAATATTCCCAACAGAATATACAAATTGAACTCTAAATCTTTTGTCACAAGTCTATTAACTCTACCAACGGTATGACAAATATAACTAATTCCGGCCAATTCTGACGTGGGAAATACTGGCGGTAATCCTACAAAGACCTTTTGGGTCCCTTTGTTGTCTTAGGTAATTGTGGTATATTAAGAAGCTTTGTGAGACATTTCAGCATTACGTACGATTGAGGGTGAATAGGGTTGCTAACAAGTTGTCTGCAACTTCTGCACTACACCTCTGTCAGGATTTTTTCTCTATAGCTTTTCAAATTATATATCTACTGTTATTAGAATCCGATATTAAGAGACTATACAACCTCAAACGGCTTTGGTTGATTCTGCATAACAGTCAAAGTGTTGAATCAATCAATTAAAAAAAATAGTAAAATTGAGGATACGCACTGTTTGCATTACGGTGTGAAAACACGATTCCAAAAAAATTTTCAGTATAGAAAAAAAAATTGCATCGAAATTTTACAAGAAACTGTTGCATTCGACAGGTACTTTACATATACAAATTTTTTTTTTTAATATCTAAAAATAACTAAACACAACCCGTATAGTATAAAATATACATCATTCAAATGGCCTTAATTTTGTTTGTAAAAAATAAATTTTGAAAGAAAGCCCACTGGCTTAAATATTCCCAACAGAATATACATATGTGGGGTCGAGCTGCAGGGACACTTCCCTGCAGCTCGACCACAGTAAATTGAACCGTATAAGTACGGGAAAAATTAGAATTCGAGCTGAGGTAGTAACAACTTGTAATAGTGTCTTTGCCTAAAGAAATTGTGCGGTTAGGGCTATTTACACTTAGGCCCCAGAGTGTATTTGACATATAAGTTTAAAGACATTGATATTGTTATCTCTAGTGTCACAGTATATTTATAAAATTATAACTTATGTTTAGAAGAATAGTAAAAACAAAGAAAATACAAATTAAATGGCTGTTCTTGACAGAGGATTGTACGACAGCACGGTGCTGGTCGCAACAAAATCATTTAAAAAAAATCTGAAACCTGTTGATAATTCTTTACTATTAGTAACATAGTAACAAATTATCCAACTAGTTTCGGATTTTGACAATTTGTTACTATTAAATCGTTTATGAAGAATGGACGTAGATCGAAATTACAAATGTACAATCAAGGACCCTATGTAATGGCCATTAAAGTTTACAACAAAATTCCAAAAGAGATTTCATCACAAACTAAATATAATTTATTCATCAAGCAATTTAAGTCTCATTTGATAGAAAAATGTTACTATAGCTTGAAACAATATTTTGAAGAATGATTGTAACAATCTAATCCCATTTGCGCCTACTGAGAGGAAGAAATTTGTGAAATGTCAGCTATATATTTTCGATTTACTTGCTGTTAATTTGATTTATAATCTAGTCTTTAAAAGTAACTTTAGGTAATTTTTTTTTTATTTAAAAAAGAAAAGATATTGTTTAAGTACATATGGTTAAATTGCGGAGCCCTAACAGGGTCATGTTGATACTACTTTAGCTTTAAGATCATTTGTAACACATGAAAGCAATAAATACTTTGACTTTGACTTTGACTTTATAACTTTTGGTGGGAAATAGTTACTTACGTAATTTGATACGTTAATGTATTTTTTTATGATACGAAATGACGCTACGAAGAAGTCGTGGGCGTGGTTGTAAGCGGCACGCCTGCCCATAGTGGTTGCAGCGCCGCGAGAGCTTGAAATCCAAATATCTGACCCCGAGACATAGGTTGACAAGTTCCATGTGCCTGCAACTTCACCAGCACCCTTCAGAACCGGAACGCAGTCATGCTCACATTACTGCAACAGAAATGGATAAGGTGGCAGTACTCGTACTTCTCTGGATGAACTCTATCACAAGAAGTTCCACTGTTACTAAAATGTATATTTTTGGTTAAGTCCATTAGACAATACAAAATATTCGCTGTTAATTTAGGGTCTCGTTTTTGGAAATTCTACTGATATATTTCGCGTACGAGTTAAAAGTTAGTATTTAGAACTACTTGTGTCGTTCCAAGCCGCAACGAGTGTTTTCAGAGCGCAGCACTGTGTTGATACAGATTTATCTAGAAAATAGATGATATTTCTTCTCTATATATGCACATAATTTTTTCACAATTTATTTCATAATTTATTTACATTAAGTAATGTAGTTACGAGTACCAAATTACCCTCTGCTACTCACGCTTGGAAACTTGAATAATTTAATATTTGGCAATAGAGCTAAGCTTTCGCGTTAAGTGCTCGCTAAGTGCGTTGCATGTTGTTAATATATTTAATAACGGTAGTTCAAAAGTTTGAACCATTTGTACCTCAGATATTGGCCGCAAAGCTGCGTACTGCGTACTGTGGCACAGCACTACCTCGGTAGTGTTAATGAGAAGGTTGGGTACGGAATATATTAATAAATAAATAAATATTATAAATAAATAAAGACCTTTGTTTATCTACATTTGCATAACAATTTAGTCTTAAATAACATCATCTATAGTTACATATATTGTGTGGATAAAAAAGGAAAGATCTTAGCTTAAGCTGTTTTTCAGACCCTACCTTTTTTAAGAAACTCGCAACATTAATTACCACCCCTGGTGTCATAAAGTCACATCTGCAAAACGACAACTTTTCAGGAGAGAGCTTTACACGTGTGAAATTTGTAGATATTTTTTTTAATGCTGATATAGGAGTTTTAATATTTCACATATACATATTTTTTTTGTTTTTTATTACAAGTGACGGGAATAACAAGTCATGTCCCTGGTGTTAAGCGACACGTCTGTCCACAACAGTTGCAGTACCCATTGGAGCTTGAAATTGCGAAGACCTGAGGTTCAACTGCTACTGCGCCCGTCACCCTGAGACACAAGTTGACAAGTCCCATATGCCCATAATTTCACCAGTACCCTTACCCTGCAAACCCTGAACACAGAAATAGGTAAGGTTGCAGTAGTTCCTTAGACGAACTCTTCACAAGGACCTCTATTGCTGCTAAAACTACTGCTACTACAGTTTGTTTGTTTTTTTCCGTTTGAGGGCAATGATATTAGGCCCTTACAGCCCAGTTCGATGTTGATCAATTATCATTATCGAGTTTCTTTTTCTCTATAATATTTTGAAATCCAGGCGCATTCTACGAATATTCAATATTGACCCTAATCACTATTACCGAGTTTAAAATACTGGCTAATATAATTAATCCATATTTTTCGAGCCCATTTGCTAATTATAGTAGTAATTTTAAAAAGAAATGCAACCATAGCCTATACCAATGTGACGTAACACTTTGTGAATAGTAACAAATTTACATAGAACAGCCAATTATGTTGTGTCTACATTTACTGGCCACATACGTGTTTACTATTGCCAGTCTAAACATTTTCTGATTTATAAGTATTGTGGTTTCTTATATAAGAAGCAGGTGTAACAAAAACGGGACTCCCATATCTCAGTTATTTCTACCGCCAAGCAGTAAGTTGAGCATTACTGCGTTCCGATTTAAAAGGATGAGGGTGCTGTTGAAATTACGTGCACATCAGGCGTGTCGCTTACCAACTGGCGATCGATTAGTTCGTCTCGTCAATTGGTAATTTTCACAAAAAAAATCGAAGGTATTTGGCCACCAGAGATGAACTTTGTCTTATCAATCATCTCCAAGATTCAATAATTAAAATGAAAATAATCTATACGGTTGGAGATAGTGCAAAAGGCGCGTATCTGCCCATATATAAAACCAACAGGAGTGGGATTTAACGTTATTACAGTATGCATTAATTAATGTTGTCTACGGACTGGTAACAATATATATCCTTAAATCACACCAATTTTATTGGCACGACGTTTATGCGGATTGGATCACTAAATTAACAAAATGGAATTTGATAATCCAATGCTACTTACGCGCAATTGCACGAACGACGATATTTAATATAATACATATTTTCCCCGTCCATTTTTCCATCTCGTTTTGTATTTACATGTATCTTGTGAAGTTAACATTCTGGAAATTTGGTGTGGTTCTAATCGCAATTCGAAAAGTGCTTTATGAAAACATTTAGAGTGGTTACGCACGGCGACGGTTAGCATCGCTACACTTGCGATTTATAGGCGACTGCATCGAATCAAACACGTGACTGCATCGATACAAAGCGATGCAATCGTGCGTTTGTCTCGTTGCAGTGGCGCGCTTGCATCGCGTTTGCATCGCTGCTATAAGTCGCCGTCTGTGCTCTTACACTCAACCTAACGTACCTTTTAACATCTTAATAAACAAAACTGGGCCCAAGTCTGCTATTTTTTTTTAAACCACTGGTCATTGTAATTCCGTTGAGACTCCACTGCGATTATATCGCAATTATGATTGTTATAAATTCTAATTGCAATGGTAGTTGAGTCTTAATAAATAGAGTGTCAGTGGATTGGCATTGATTGTATTCATTCTTTCAATCACTAATGATCAATGTTGCCTTACTAACTCTAGTATGGCAATTACAAAGAATATCTTAATTTTTATCTGGTGTTATATAATTATAAAATGTAATCGTTAATTATATAATTATAATTTTACTGGTGTAAAGTGAACCTCGAATGGCGACTCTGTGTTGGAAGGATAACATAAAGAAAGTGGCGGGGTTGAATTGGATACAGGTGCCACAAAACCGAGAGAAGTGCCAGAAACTGAAGGAGGCCTGATATGGTTGAGAACGGCTAGAAGTCTTCAAATTAAATACATCTATTATATTAGTAGACTACACCATCGATTTGCTATTAGAGGACTTTACACTGACACTATCGAACGTTATACAGCAATCATGCGCAATTGAGCGCGCGTGTAAAGACGTTAGAAGGAAGAAAAACGAACACGAGCAGTCGCGTGCGAAAGAACGTTAGCTTAAAAAAAGTCAGACAGGTAATTGCGCGTGCAGGCTTTCCCGCGCGCAATCTTGTACGCTTCTGATCGAAAGAGTGACTGTGTGAAGAGGGCTATTGAAGAGCAGAATACCAAAAAAATTGCAAAGAAAGTTGAATAGTACCTCGATGGCTAGCCACTGACATACCACTAGTCTTAACTTGTAGTAGAATACCAAACGTACAAAATCCAGCCGACACTCTGTCGACTAACAAGTGAGATGATTAAAATTACCAGACGGAACACTGGAGCAGCGGTAGTGGGAGAATGGATGCTTTGACGACCTCCGTGGTAGACTGGCTTGTACACCGGTTGTCATGGTGCCGCCATCTCTGAGATCCCGAGTTCGATCTCCGGCCGGATCAATGTAGAAAACTTACTTTTCTATATTGTTTCGGGTCTAAGTGTTTGTGGTTCGTTGTTTCCGATTTCCATAACAAAAGTGCTTTAGCTCTGCGTGGCTGTCCAGCATCGTCAAAGCAGTGTTTTCTGAAATATAAGGAAATAAAATCAAATTAATTCTTCAAGTCTTGACGTAACACAATTTTGACTTTCGATCTGTGCGATTCGTGATAATTGATGTCAATGGTCACCGTGTTAAGTCTATGGAAAAGATATTCAATTGTAAAGTTTTGCGTGCGTAATGTAGAACTGTGAGAAAAAAATTTAAAAGAGACTGTAGGGAATCAACATCCCGCCTAGTGGTTTTCCTGAACTTGTTTATCAAGTTTAATAGTCGACTTTCCAAATAATAAGTAAAAAACGAAAAAACGCTCGCCGAAGAAATGTTTACTTATAATTACAAAGTATATAATGTATAAGAAACGCAATCTATATCAGCCCCTTTTATTGCTACGTCACCATTTATCAGCTTATGACTCAACACCACGTGTGAGAAAAACCGGCGTGTCAAATATCACGTATATAACTTTTTATCTATTACGTTGGCTATGACGTTATTTACAAAGTTTGTTTTACAGTCGCACAATACGTTGTAGTAATTTTTTTAGATTAGGTAATCGCTTTTTCAACTTCAATATTAATTTGGTTTAAATATAATTATTTACTTATGTTGTTGTGCCATGTTATATCTTATTTTATAAAAGTAAATCTTTGATAAGAAAAAAAACGCCCTTAGTGTTTCCAACTTTAAACTATTTTCAGATTGTTTCTATTTGTGATATTTTAAAATAATCTATTCACACAGTGTTTCCTAATCTTCTTACTTATGGGACTCTACCTTATAAATAAGGGTGTCCACATTTATCAATACGAATTCGCGTTAACTGCTTTCGTGGCCTAACGGTTACCATCCTGGTCTGCCACGCAGAGGTCCCGGGTTCGATTTCTGAGCCGGGAGGAATATTTATATGGCCTTAATTTATTTCTCTCGCGAGTTTGGGTGTACTTTGTCTAGTGCGGGGCTATGAGAGTGTGCGTTGTAGTTATTATTATTAAGCCGGTCAGAAAAACCTTGATTCGAACTGATAGTATCGACTCTTAAGCATGTGAAAATTCTTTGAAACCGAGCACACCGTTTAACTTAGTTTAACAATTTATTTATATTTCTAACAGTAAACTCATATTCCTGTTTATAATGTAGGTAACTATAACAACCATCTAACTAATAAAACTAAATTTATAAGCATACAAACGCGTCTTTTAGTAAATAATATAAATCACGGCCTTTCATCATATTTCACATCGATTTATAATATTTAAAGGACGTTAATCATAATTATTTCCAATGCTCGTGCGTCATTTTGTAAATGGTAAATAAACATTTGGAGAAATACAGCATGTTGTTGAAGGCTCCTGTAACTATTCAAAGATGAGATCCAAATGCTGATTGAAATCAACAAATGAGAAACAGGGTTTGGAATTCTATTTTGAAAGAACATATCAAAATAGGCAGTGTATATTTATCTACACTTCAAGGTAGTAATTTACATAGTGGTTAATACCTCCCTCTGAAATTCAGGAATGATTGTGCTATATTTATGATGTGCAACTGGCAATTTACTTCGTTAGTGTAATTAAAAAAATCTTGTGGAATTGTAAGTAAAATTATACCTATCTAAAAATTAATAGACTGTTTGGGAAACCCAAGTGTCGGCAGCTACCTGGCCGACGTATTAGCATAGCTATACAAAGAGGGATCGCTGCCACCATCTTGGGCACCGCAGGGGCCCAATTTTATTCATTTCATTCATCATTTGATTTGAGTCTAGTTTTGATTTAACTTTATTGTAATGTATACCTTTGCCCGTTTAAATTTAAATAACACCTATCTTGTTTTCATCTTTTTAATCATCGACGCATAAAGGGGGAGTTAACAAGTTTGAAGTCTATGTCTGTGTTTCTGTCTGGCTTTGGCATCGTAGCTCCGAAACGACTGGACAGATCTTAAAGTGGCTTTTTCATTTCGGGGCTAATTTAATCGAGACGGTTCTCTGATGAACATCTATTCAGTTGTGTAGAGATCATCAGCTCAGTAGGATTGTGGCCGAGTGTTTGGAGTAATCAAATGAAAGCCTCGGTCCACATCATTTATTGTAAAATAGGAAAAGGAAGAAAGATAAAGTAAAGGCTGTAACAAAACAAATAACGATTTTATACCGGTACAATCATACAAAAACACTCCTTACTTATATAACATACAGGTTAATAAGTTACATAGACATGTTATAAAGGAACCTACCCCAAAAGGGCTTGTATTTTCCATAAATACTAAACTTTACAAGCAGTTAAGTTACATGATTTTAAATGGCATAAGATGAGAATTGTATATTAGTCGAGCACGTGTGCTCGCTTCGGAAATGTAGTAGAGAGTGACGACGGAAAGAAGAAAAGTAAAAGTGACGATGAAAAGTAATTAAAGAACGATTCGAGGTTTCAAAGTAGGTGGCCAGGAACCAGAGAAAAAGGTGGGATGACCATGAAAGAGGTCGCATCGTCATAAGATGGTTCAACAATACCTTTAACATACGATCAAGTTCTTTTTCTAAAGCGCTTTGTTTTTCAGGACTTAAACATAACATTTTTGTTTTATAAGCTGAGAATCACCAATATTGATTTCTGTGTAAATGTGTTTTTCCTAAACCAACTTTGTCAGTATTAATTTGTTCATGCAAAAGTTTTATATTTTTAATTTGGTGTCGGTCGGGTCCGGGTCGGGTCGGCCTACTTGGAATTTGATGACATTACAAGAATATGAAAACATTGATGTGATTCTGCAACCCCGGACAATTTAGATGCTGATAAGCAATAACGTGTTAACCGCTACGATCATTTGCGAAAAAGGCACGTAAAGATTCTTTTGTTATTTTTGTTTGTTCTAAAATTTATGTAAACTGAAAACTTTTGCTGTTATCATCTCAGGAATGATGAATTGATGTGATTTATTGCTTATAATTCCCCAACGACAACAAGCACTACAGTAAAAATGTTCATTTAATAAATTTTAGAACAAACTATTAAAAACAACGAAAAATCGAAGAAATAATTTAGATGTCAATTAGCAAAACTGCTATCATGTTATGTTAAATTACAGGCATATGGGACTTGTCAACTTATGTCTCGTCTCAGGGTGACAGACGCAGTGGCAGTGCCCCTCAGATCTTTGCGATTTGAAGCTCTGAGCGACACTGCAACTGTTATGGGGCTTACCACCAGGCACACGACTTGTTCATCCCGTCACTTGATATTATAAAAAAAAATGCTGGTTGACACGTTATTACTTATCAGCATCCACTGTAGATTTATCCAACTGCTGAACTATTCACAACAGAACAATCGTGTTTGGACTCATAGATCTCGACGAGTATATTTGGCTTACATAAGATGACTTTTTGATGTTACAGTCTTGTATCGGGGATTATTTTATTTTTAATTTAAACATTGCGGAACACAGTAATCACATTAGTGCTTGGCTGCAGAAATAGGTATTGGAATATGACTTCCCAGGGCAACCGTCCATTGGGTATTGAACCCAAAGGACGCAGACTTTCTGACAATACGCCTTTCTGCAATCAACAACGATGATGTAAAAAAAATCAGGTATTTTCCTTTTACCTTTTTTATTTTTCACGTTAAAAACAGCATGAACACTAATTCTTCCGGTAATGTTGGATACGTTTTCATTTCTCAGAATTGTTTCTACCAAATATACCTATTCTCCATTTGGTTCATGACATTATTGCCTATATTTTTGCATTGTTTTCAATTGTATCTATATCACTAATAGAGATCTGGAAAGTAATTATTTAATATCATATTATTTCCGGTTTAATTTTGTTTGTCTTATCGTGTTTTAATTTAGTATCAACTACGAAATGCCAATAGATGGCTTTGTCCTCGGTTTGAAATGCTCCAGTTTTTTCATCACAAAATATGCACGTTTCTACAATATTCAATTCCTCGACAATCTTGACGGCTCCATCACATTTGGCGCGTTGCAAGCCAACCAGATCGCATCAGCATTACTACCTTCGCTGGTGATGACGGAGAGTCCCCGGTCCAGGGTGGACCGGAGCTAATCGTCTCCCGAAGCACCCTTTCTTGTAAAAGTATCCAGCACCCGAACCCGAGGTCCTTGTCCACCTGTATGCCTTCAGATCCATTACTTAAATTATTACAGGAGTTACAAGCCTTTAGCTCGCCTCATTGTTCGGTGGCCAAGGCAAGACCAACTGCAAATATTCTTTAGAAACTAAACTAAAAAACCAAAAACCAAAAGTTTTCTCATACCATTGGTTGTTTATTTACAAAACTCTTTCTTGGCAACTAACTAGATAATATCTATAAAAGTAATTACTATCAAAATTAAATCACCTACATTCTACTGCATAAGCTCCCAAATATTTTGCCTCATTGCCCATTTAGGCAACATAAAAAACTTCAACGCCCACCACCACAGAACATAATTGAAAACACTCGTTTCTTATATTAACTTAATACAAAAAATCACAAGGAAAAAAATACATATGCGGTGTAGTTTATATATAATTCAGGTTTTTTTTCAAATGCGGTAGCTAGCAGCAGCCGGACAGCATCAACGGCCTCCAATTGCTTCCGAGCCCCCTTAGGACTCTTCAGCGCCCATTGGGCGCTGGGTGGAAGAGACCACTTTGCGAAATTATAGTCTGCTGCATGCTGGGCTTTATACACGCATTTTAGTAAGCCTATAATTCTGTGGGTGAGAGGTAAAGAACCTCAAGTCCATATTTTCGAATTCGGATGTTTTTGTAAATGTTGCTTCCTTTAGAATGCTAAAAATCACGCAATGGTAAAAGACATTAAGTCCTATTGTCGTTTGTTTTGTATTTAACATATTTTATTTGACCTTGAGATTGATTTTAAATGCCCAATTAAGGGTGAGGCCAAACGAGCGTAATTTTGTTCGTGTTTTTTGAGTCGCGTAGTTTATCTTAAACTTAAATTCGGTTGGGGCGCCAGATGAACGTATTTTATTCAGTTGCTTTTGTGCATTTCTACTGGGTGTTTGTGTCATGTAGTGTAATGGCGCAAGAATCGTTTCCACACACGCGCATCCAATACCGAAGTGACCACTTCCTTCCCCTTTCTCCACTTTGCACGGTGCGATCAAAATTTAGTTGTAATTACGCGAGTCAGTTGGCAGACAACTCACTTTGTGTCGTCGTGTGGAACAAACCACATTCTTATATAAAACCAAATGCAGCGTAAATTACCCTTCTCAAACAACGAAACTCACAACCAAAATTACGTTCTTCTGGCCTCACCCCAAGAACCCCATTCTTTTTAAAACGCTCCAGTAAAACTACAGAATTAAAATTGAATCTAAATGTTAAATACATACGTGCTATCTCAATAAAGTCATAATCAAATAACATCTGGTTTGTGTTGTTAGTCATATTTAATCGTTACCGGAATAACCAACAACAAGTCACATGACAATCATGTATTTTAGATAATCGGTTTTCACATGACTATTGTAACGTTGGATCAGTCGTGATGGATTATCGCTAGACAAGGCCATTGATATGTTATAGATTAACCCAATTTGATTTTAATGGGTACTACAAATTCATGAATGTGGGATTTTTACCCCCACTACCTCTAATGCTATAATAATGGTAAGCGAGGACGTCTTTAAGTCGACATTCCTACAGAGCTTGAAGACCAAGGTCTATAATCAATGTGTCTTACCGATCCTCATCTACGTTGCGAAAGCATGGACACATAGTGAGCACTAATCAAAATATGCACAAAATTAAGGTGACACAAAGGGCGGTGGAACGTTATATGCTGGGCTTTTCTCTCCAAATGTCCAACTACCAAACGTCGAAATTCGACATAAAACGAAGGTCGATGACGTGGGTAATCGCATCACGAGGTTAAGGTGGAGGTGGGCGGAACATTTGGCTAGACGAGAAGACAGACGATGAACCAAAGCAGTTATGGAATGGTGGCCAAAAGGAGCAACGAGGCCAGTGGGCA
This sequence comes from Hyposmocoma kahamanoa, assembly GCF_003589595.1. NCBI lineage: Eukaryota > Metazoa > Arthropoda > Insecta > Lepidoptera > Cosmopterigidae > Hyposmocoma > Hyposmocoma kahamanoa. The sequence continues at coordinate 3,954,019 of NW_020653337.1, forward strand.
GACCACGGTCTGACGATATCGTCAGATTTGCGGGATCGCGCTGGATGCGAATGGCGCAGGATCGAAAATATTGGCGCAATAAAGAAAAAGTATATGCCCAGCAGTGGGTTGATGTTGGCTGACCATGATGATGATGACCTCCAATGCTAGGTTCCTTCGACCCTTTATTTCAAAGGCTGGGACACGCCGCGCCGATTTGTACGGGCGACTGCGCTACAGACGAGTCCGGGCAGAAGTTAAGCTATCAGACGGTGTACGGAACCGTATTCCATAGCTACACACTTCACACCCACACGTTTCAGTAACCCGGAATTCAAACCCGGATTCAGCCCCTAGTTCGCCACTATACGGAACTTGACACTGGAGATAATAAAAATCGGTTCTCACTACTCTCAAATATATTGAGAGATACAAACGCCTTGAATTGGAGAATAGCAAAATCAACCATTAAACTAATTGCTAGTTATAATAAAATTTAGGCGCTATTTATAAAAATGAATCTTCATGCATGAATATTCCCCCTTAGAGGTGGATGATTTTCATCAAAATAAAATGAGACCACTATGGAGGTACCCTCTTTATAACAAAAAAAGAATCATCAAAATCGGTTCACAAATACCGGAGTTATCGCGTAACATGCTGTAAGCATAAAAAAAAAAAAAAGGCGAATTGAAAACCTCCTCCTTTTTTGAATCGGTTAAATAATGTGCAAATCATCTAAGTCAAATACCGTTTAAGATTGCCTCAGAAATTTCAAAGTTATCCAATGTTTCCGTGAAATAACATCAGGCATATTTTATTTTGCGCAGTCCAAACGTGATTATGATTTATAAAAAAAATGCGCAGGTCATTAAAGTTAAATACTTTTTGAAGCTGCTTCGGAATTTCGTTAAGAGTTTCTTTAAATAACTTTGAATTGTTTGTTATACAAGATTACTAATATCACTTTTAGGTTCGTATTAATTAACGAAAACTATCGAATGATTTGTCATATACCAAGTGACGGGACGAACAAGACGTGCGCCTGGAGGTAAGCGACATGCCTGTCCATAACAGTTGTAGTGCCACTTACAGCTTTAAATCGCAAAGATCTGAGGGCCCTGCCCGTCACCCTGAGATATAACTTAACAAGTTCCATGTGTCTGTAGTTTCATCGGCACCCTTACCCTTCAAAACCGAAACACAATAAAGCTCACATTACTGCTTGGCGGTAGAAATAGGTAAGATGGCAGTATTTCCCTGGACGAACTTTTTCACATAAAGCTCTACTTATACTATGTCGACGACAAAATTATGTCGTTTAAAACAACCTGTATAAATTGTATTTTATATAAAGCGTCGTCAATATTGTCCGTGCCGCACCCGCGCGTGGTGTGTTGTCGTTCATATAAATACACGGAATTAGACCCGCCGCGGTCCCGACCCGACACACGCTCGACCCGACAGAACAGAATAGAATAGACGTTTATTACAACGCATAGATACAAAAAATATTGAAAACACCTAGACAAATAAAACAAAATAAAAAGAATTAATAAACAAAATAAAATAAAACAACATAAAAGACAAAAATGACAAAAAACTATAACGACTACAAATTGTACTGTCATTTGTGGGACACTGAACAACCCATTCTCCTCCAAAAAATATATATATATATATATTAATAGTTATAGTTCTACCTGAGCACGGACTTTCTCTCGGCTTAGGTCATATTCACCCACTCTCAGTCAACATGGGTTGGTGATTTCGCTCGTTTCTTTTGACGTCCAGGTGTCATTTGACTGCCTATTATATAATATAATATTATAAATATAATATTTCAAACATACTATTGTAAGTCAAATAAAATTGTAGGTAATTAAATCATAATCGGTGGTGATTCACAAGATATATGTTTAATTCGATGTGAACAGTCAGGTCAAAGTTCTCGACTTTAAACCGGAATTGTATTATACCAGTCATTTACTATATTGTGTATGTGTTATCATATCTATATCAATAGATATTCTGAATTTGTCAATACGTACGCAAAGATGGATGTATGTTATTCAATCTTTCAGACACGGATAGATGGTAATGAAATTTGATGGATAGATAGGTTGTATGCTCAATTCTGGACGCAAACTAAGAGTCGTATTCTAGAACTCTACTCAATGCTCAAGTCAGGACTTGAGTATTGCAGTGAGCACTGAAAATCATACCCAAGTCCTTGCCATTAGGGTCGTATTTCCAGTGCTTGTGTTTCAATTGCAATCCTGACTTGAGCATTGAGTAGAGTTCAGGAATACAACCCTTAGTCTTGAGAAAATAGCGAGTCGTAATTAAAAGAAAATTCGTTAATTAAAAAACGAAATAGAAGTATTCAAAATTCAAGGGAGATAGAAGAGCTACAAACTAGGTCGTTTGAGTTTGTGGTGCGACTCATGCAAATCCATGGTACAATAAAGCAGTTAAAAAATTTCTATTTAATCAATTTTTTTATGATACTAACTGACGGGACGAAAAAGTCGTGCGCTTGATGGTAAGCGACACGCCTGTTCATAACAGTTGCAGTGCCACTTAGAGCTGTAAATAGCAAAGATCTGAAGGGCACTCCCACTGCGCCCGTCACCCTGAGACTTATGTTGAAAAGTCCCATGTGTCTGTAATTTTACCAGCACCCTTTCCTTACCTTTCAAAACCGGAACGCGCGATAATTATCATATTACTCTGTTAAAAAAAGTTACGGTTATATGTAACACAGTATGGAGAAAATCTCGGTATTCCACAAATTGCACACGAGATTACAAATTATCACTTTGCTACTACGCGGATACTACGCGCATACTACGCGCCGTCCATACAAGTGTCCTTATCGAGCATAGTTTCCCAAAGTGGTCTCTACCGCCGCCGCCGTGGACACTGAAGCAGAGAGTCCTAGGACAGGGGCCTCGGAAGTTATTGAGGGGCGTTGATGCTGTCCAGGGGATGCTACCGCATTTGAAAGAAAACCAGGATTTTCTATATAAACTACACTATTTATGTATATATTTTTTTTGTGATTTTTTGTTATGTTAAGTTAATATAAAAAAATACATATTTTCAGTTATATTATGTGCTGGTGGGGCGTTGAAATTTTTTTATCTTGTGTATGTGGGCGATGAACCAAAAAGTTTTAGAACCTATGTTGTAGAGTTTAGCTCAAATTCTAATTTTAACACTTTTAAACTTCAATACCGCTTAAACAATTCGTCATTTTAGTAGTGGACTTCATAAATCCACTACCAAATCACACAACTTAAACACACATTACTTCTATCAAGGCAGTGAGTTCTGCGCAATTGTCCAAATTTAATACCCTCTTAACAAGCTGGCAGATTCATTTTATGTTCACGACGTGACTCAACAGTTTGTTAGTTACGTTCGTAGCCGACTCTGTCACTTCTTATTAACAGACAGGCTCCAGATTGATGAAATAAGCCTTATGAGGATATTATTTTCGGGAAAGGCAAATGGCTTTTTAAATTTTTATTCCAATTTGTTGCATTGACATACATACATACGTACCTGTGAATTAGCTCAAAAATATTATATAAAATCGACCTCAAAAATTAGTGGAATTACATTTATTTGCCAAGTTTTATCGAAATCGGTTACCGGAAAGGGCGCGAAACTGGATTCAGAGGTGGAATATTTCCTTCAAATTTACTGAGGGGGAAATATTTCCAACTAAAAAGATCATCAAAATTGATTCACAAATACATACAAAAAAACGGCCGGCGTAACGTACATACAAAAAAATACAGTCGAATTAAGAACCTCCTCTTTTTTGAAGTCGGTTAATAAAATAAGTTTAAGTAGTAGGGTCGGTCCTCATAGTATGAATTTTTTTTTGTTTTTTGAATTCTAATAGCACTAAAAGCTTGCCAGTGGTAATATGTAGAATTAAGTACCAAGTTTTATGTCAATGAATTGACGAATATTTTCTGCCTCCGGATTGATGTTTTAAAGTTATGAAAACCTAAAAAATCGAGGAAATTGGTTTATGTGCAAAAATTATTGTTATTTATTTATTGTTCGTTATTTTAGTTTTAAACTAGTAAAACACAAGAAATAATATTTTTCAGGAATACACCCAAAAAAATTTTTTATTTTAATTTTAATACGCTCTGACCTCACACAATTCTCTTTTTAAACTGTTTTGAACTCCTTCTTGTTATCAACCTTAGGCATGAATTTGCACCTTCTGGGCGAGTTCGTTCCATCATAGACTACGTCTTTGCTCCAGGACTAGGTAGTGGTCAAGAGTAAGTCCATTTCATATAAGAAAACGACAACAAGTTTAATCTTTAGTACTTTTTAGCTGTGGGTAATGATGATTTAAGTAGGTAGTTTCGATTTACATTGCCATGGAACGGAATGGAAACAAGTTTTTGTAAGCATGGCATAATGAACTTAATGTCAATTGAGTAACATATAAACTAAATGCGAGCTAAAAAACAGATCGAACGTCTTCCAATTTTTTTTGTATATTTTTTCGCATAGTAGTGTCGGCAATTCCCGCAACTACCATATCGTATCTAGTTACGCAATTGACATAAATTAATAATTCTGTGTACAATTTCGTTACAAAAATTGGCTTCCAAATTGAGCCATTGAAACGTGAAATGCATTTTTCGCCACTTTATTGCCGTTTCAACGCACCGTTGACCTCTTTCAACGACACTGCATTATTTTCACTAATGCATGTCTGAAGCTACCTAGTTTTCCCTCTACAATTTTCTATTGTACTATATAATAGTTTGCAATGTAATAGGCTGCTTTACTTTTGCTTGGAAGGTATATTATTTTCATTGAATCCAACTTTAACATGCTTTTTCTATTCACTGAATTTATGAATGCAAGTAATATTTTTATTGTACGTAAATAAATTACAATGACTACGTCTACTACTACTGAATATTTATGGAAGTATGACAAAGATGCCCTTCTTGTTACCGTGTCGATATTTTGTCAAGGTGTCCACAGTTAAACGGTGGTTTGTACCGTGATGAGGTCAGAAATACGGAATTCCGGTTTATATAGCATATGATCGAAAATGTGATGTTCTTTGCAATGTGTCAGCGTGGTTCTAACACTCAAGTAATTTCTATAGCTCACGGCAACCCTTAGATACTTAGATTTCTGTAGATTGTAGCAGGTACGGATATATACCTACTATATGTACTCATCTAAATATGTATATCATAATCATAAGAGCGTACTTCCTTAGAACTCTTGTTAAGCCAGACAATTGTAATTTACGAGTAAAGAAGCAATCAATGGGTGTGGTCCAGCTGTTTTATACGTCGCAATACGGTTTTATATCCAGCGCTTTATGACCATGGGGATCAATGGTTATGATGACCTAGTCTCTAGGCTGTATAAAAGTGTACGTACTGAAATTGGTTAGTCTCAGGCGTGGGCTAGAACGCGTAAACTCATATTTTTATAAACTAGGTTGGCTATACCACGCAACAATACAGGATCATAAAGAACCGTGCTGACCCAGTGGGAGATCGGTTGCTTTTCAAATTGAAAGGTTCAACTGTTTGTATCGCTTTGGCGGCCATGTTGAATATGACTTTTTTTATTTATAGGGCTTTAATCATTATTGAAGATGTCAGCCCGTTTATAGAATCCAAACAGATAAATCAAAATACTACCTAACCAAACATGTGTACAAAAGCTTCGCGGCACTACTTGTTAGCTCGGACAAAACGGATTAATATCAATGTAGCCAGAGGTCGGCAAGGAGGCTGTCGTGCAACGATAAATTGTCGTCACGATCTAGTGGGAACAGCTAGTCACGACAGTCGTTCAACGATAAAAAATCGTCCACGACAGATAGTTGTGATATGGGAACAGGCTCGACACGACAGTCGTCCAATGATAATAAAACGTGACCACATAGTGGGAACGCGCCCTAATAGATTCCGTCTGAACACACTCCAGGAGCAAATGATGTAGGCTTTAATTTCTAAATATAGCATGTTTTAGCATGAGCCGCACCACAAACTCAAGAAGACCTAGTTGTGTCTGCAGCTTTTCTATTTTCCTTAATTTTTTTTCGGCACGCCATTTTCAGCGAGACTTTGTTTGCATCCAGAATTGAGTACACAACGTATTTATCCAACAAATTTCATTACCATCCATCCGTATCGGCGTGATTGAATAACAAACATCCTTCTCGGTATCCACAGTGACAAATTTATAAATCAGTTCAATTTCTGAATATTGATAAAATAGATATGATAAACATATCTTTATATCCACGATTGTAAATGGCTGGTATATTATAATTCCAGTTCAAAGTGAGCTTTGACCTGATTATTCTCATCATGCCGAACATCATGTGATCACCTTTATGATTTAATGACAATTAAATACTTTTTATGTATTACAAATAAATAGGTAGACATTACGCGTATTTCTTACCACCTTTCCTATTTCTGCCGCCAAGCATTAATGTGAGCATTACTCTTTCTATTTTGAATGGTAAGGGTGCTGGTGAAATTACAGATACATGGAAATTATCAACCTATGTCTCACTTGGTGTCATAAAAAAACCTGTACATCGGAGAAGCTTCAAATAGCTTTTTCAAACTTATCTAACACAACTCGCGTAAGACCTCCAAATCTTCCATCATTCTTTATTATCAACCCATTATATGTCGCCTGGTGGTAAGCTACACGCCAATCCATAACAGTTGCAGTGCCACTCAGAACTTAAAACCGCAAAGATCTAATTGCCACTGTGCCAGCCACCCTGAGATATAAGTTGTCAAGTCCCATGTGCCTGTAATGTCACCAGCGCCGTTACCCTTCCAAACCGAAATGCAGTACTGCACACATTACTGCTTGGCGGCAGAAATATGTAAGGTGGCTTTACTTCCCTTGACGAACTCTCACAAGGACCTCTACTTCTGCTAAAAGCACGTTTCGATCACGATGTTTTTCTGCATTGTAATAATTTAGTCATGCACATAATTTGACCAATAATAGATAAATAATAGGTACTTACATATTTATGATACAGGAGAATTGTCTCCGCCATTTATAAATAACAAAAGCTTATAACTTTTTAAGTAGGATGCCAAGTGGATCTATTTTGGTAAACAGAACTTGCGGTACCAAACGTAATGTTAAGGAACCTACAAAAATAATTTCATGACATTGGGTAAACTAAGCTCGATAGTCAAGTGACATTAGATTTTTCACCTCGAGACCGTAACACCTCGAGTAGAGGGAGAAGTTCGACTAGAAAGTCCGGAACAATCGCACGAAGGTATATATATATATATATATATATATATATATATATACAGTAGAGCTCCTTGTTAAAGTACCTTACCTATTTCAGCCGCCAAGCAGTAATGTGAGCAGTAAAGGTGTTGGTGAAATTACTGCCACATGGGCCTTGTCAACTTATGTCTCAGGGTGGCAGGCGCAGTGGCAGTACCCCTCGGAACTTTGCGATTTGAAGCTCTGAGTGGTCATCAGGTGGACGACGTGTTCGTCCCGTCACTTGACATTATAAAAAAAATGATGTTTTAACGTGGATACTCGGTTTTTCGACATTAAATAATACGAATTCAACTTTTATTTTTTTAATAAAAATTAAAAAAAAATTCAAGATGCAGGGAGTGAACTATGGTGCCCGAAACACGACTGACTAAACTTCGCTCCATAAAAAAGGTCACTATGTCCTGCAAAATTTTAATTTTTTACTACGTTCATCTACGGAAAAACCATTAGTGATATTATTGATGACGTTTCAATGAAATTTCTCTCCCCTGTTTCGTCATAAAAATGCCATGGGACTATGAGCTTATTTTATTTTTAGAGAGTAAGTATAATTTATTTCTAAAAAAGCAAATATTTAAATATCGTGCAATTACTTTCTCCGCGTTTACCTCACGTGCTTCAAAACCCACGCAACCGCGAAACCATTTCGCCTTAATGCGTATATCAAAAGAATGAAGTTCACTACCGACATATCGACAGTGGAAATTTGAAATGTCGTAAGGGACATTTTGCCGTAAGGGAAGTTTTTCCCTTAGGGAAAGGGATATCCCTTAAATTTCCCGTCTATATGTGTGTATTCTCCGAAAATTACAATATAGGGCTATTAAAACGAGTCCTATGGTCACTTAATATCAGGTCAGGTTATGAGTGTGTCTAATAGAAATAAAGACTTCATCATCACATTCAGTCCACATCAACTGACTGCTGGGTATAGGCCTCATGTTTATTGCGCCAATTTTCATGGTCCTGTACCATCCGCATCCAGTGCGATCTTCCATGCAACGATATCGTCGTCAGACCGATTATTAATATACTTCCGATCAAATTGAAGTTGACAGGAAGCACAATTGTTGCGTACACGCAATGTGTACAGTATATCGGTTTTATTGTTGCCTCGCACCTGTCTACACACACATTATCATTGTCTGTGCTCGCATCTGGTGTGGCACATAAATGTATTGAACATTGGCTATGCTGGTTGTTTATAGTAAGTCCAGTTTGTTGTAGAAGTTTTCTCATATGTTGTTTAAATGTGTTTCTAGTTCAAATAAGTTAAGAATATAAGTATATAAACGAAGTAATTAATGTATTAATAAAAATATATAACAACATAAATCAAACTTTGTTACCATATTGATCTACTATCTGTTGCCATCTTTGGAGTAAAAAAAATCCCCTTTCGTAATCTTTATTTATAAAATACAGCTCTAAGTGTCATTTGATGGTATCTTCGTTATCAAAGTCGTGTCCTAGAATTTTGTAACGACCTAAACAAGTGAAAATCTGAAGGGGCTATGTCGAGCGAATACGGTGGACGAGGTAACACATCTCAACCTGGCGGCAATTAGTGACTTCATAAAGATATGTGTGGTTTGGCATTATCACGATGACATACAACACCTTTATAAGTCGCCAGTTCTGGGCGTTTTCCATGAATTATAAACATAAAACTTTCCCGCCTATTCTTGAAATGGCGCTAAAATATTATTATAAATAAAATCGTATCGTATCTAGTGTACAAGTTACACAAATAACATAAAGTTCATTATGATATGCTTAGAAAAACTCTCTTCCATTCCTTGCCGCAATAATGTAAATTTATCATTTTCCTGTCAACAGTATTGGTTTGTTCTAGAGATGATTCTACTGAAAGTGGGTTTTGCACAAACATAAAATGAAGTTATTGTTTGCTCAAAGAAGAAGTACTACATCTTCACATTGTCTGTTTGCTATGTCCGGCTCTAAAAGTCAGCCGTGTTTACCAGAGCACTGTTCTCACCGCACTTGATGGCCCATTCCGCATTTTAAAGCCTGGTCCTAAAAATACGCATTTTTATTTTACAATCAAATCAGGTCCTCGTCAGTCGTAAACTTGACACGTGGTAGAACTGTGTTTTATACTTTGGTTTTACGAGTGTCGCATAGTTTAGATATTATCTCTATTTTATATGCCAAAGAGACGTACGCTTGGCAGCAATCTCACCTGATGTTTACGGTGTGACCGACGTTGGTACGCGTTTGGCTAAGAAATTCATTCTAGCTTTGAATTGCCCCATATTGTAGCTATAGGGTTACCATTTACAAATTTCATTAGAATTTTACAACGAATAAGTTGTGCACCTGGTCATAAACGACACGCTTGCTTATTGATAACAGTAACATTGCCACTTCTGAGTGGCAATGTCACTGTTTCAGGTCTTTGCATTTAAAGCTCTGGCTTTAAATCGCAAAGACCTGAAAGGTACCGCTTTTGAGCTCGTTATCCAAAAACGTAATGTTGGCAAATCCTATGTACCTGTAGTTTCACGACCACCAAACCAGAACGGAGTAAGGTGGCAGAATTTCCCTGGACTAACTCTTTCACAAGGAGCTCTACTGCTACTAAAATATGATGTAAGGGTAAACAAAAACATGGTAATAAACCTGCATGTCCGGAAACAGTGCACATAACTTTTCGAAGAAGCATGCACAACCTCAAAACGTATTAAGTCGTCGTTGTGAGATCAGTTGCGAGAAAAGCGCCCAGGAGTAAAATAAAAATAAAGGAATTGAATATGGGTTCATGTTATAATGTTTTGTCATTGGAATTCAAGTATCTTCATCCTAAGAGCCCCCTCCACTCCTTACTGTTCATAGTCAGCTCTTTGACCTTTGTATAAGCTACCCCAGTAGGTAGGTAGGTAGGAAAACATTCATTTCATATCTTATTGATGTTAAATAATTCTAGCTAACTCAATTACTCAGTTGCCATTACAGTACACCATTTTAGCTTAATGCATAATTGCATTTGCATTTGTACAAAAAAATTACTCTACCACTTCCTCGTACAATAATAACAGTAAAATAAAGCTCTACACCCACTTCCGTACCATCACAATGAGCACAAAAGATCCATCGATTTAATTTAAACGAATCCACTTAACCCTTCAATTCAATGTATCTACATTTCGCGTTGTGGTCTGCGGTTGCCGCGCTTTTCATTCGATTGATGGTTCCAATAAGACCTTTTTGGTAGTGAAAGCAATGTAATTTTTCTTCTTTTTTTTTGTATGAATAATAGATGCACGCTAACTCACAATCTTATTTGATGTTAAGGAACGATGTGACCGATTTCCATTCACTCTTGCCTTTAATAGACAGATGGTGCGTTCCGTTGTTTTGTCTTTCCTTTTTATTAAAAACAAAATCTGCTACTTTTTTTAGCAGAAGAAACTGGTATCCAACACGTGTAATAAAAAGATGATGATTATCGCCATGAACAATAATGCCGACAACAAATATGGCGGAACTGTTTGATACCAACGAGTCCCGATCTGAAAAATATCTCATACTTTTTATGAACACAAAGACAAACTATGTACCAATTACATTTTTATTTATTACTCCGACAAGCTTATAAATATTACTATGAGGGGTAATCCAAAAGTAATGATAATCAATATGGAATAAGGATATTTTAAGTAAAAAAAATATTTATTTCTCTACATAGTCTCCTAGCAAGTCAATACATTTAGTCCATCTTTTTTCTAAACCCATAATTGCCAGAGCCAGGTCTAGCAAATAGAGTGGGTGTTCGTGCAATCTGAATCCCGTTAATGAATAGCAGCCATCGCGACGGCGTCTTTGTGAACCGGTGCGTTGTCTTGGTGAAACAACACTCCAGCTCGGAGTTTGCCTCGTCTTTTTTCTTTTATGGCCTCCCGCAATCTTCTTATTTGGTCTGCGTAGTAAAAGCCCGTAATAGTGGCTCCTTTTTCCAAGTATTCCACCACTATAACTCCTTCAGCGTCTCAAAAAACGGACGCCATAACCTTTCCTGCCGAACTTGACACTTTGAATTTCCTCGCTCGTTTCCAAGTCATTGACTGTTCTTTGGTTTCTGGATTAAAATGGTGGATCTAGGTCTCATCCATGGTCACAAAACGAGACATCGAAACTTTCCTGATCCGCCAGGAGCTTTTCGAGATTCGCCCTCGAAATGTCGATTCGTTTATTCTTTTGGTCGTCGGTTAACATTCTTGGCACCCAACGCGTTGAGACCTTTTTCATATGCAGTTCGTTTGCAAACATTCTTTGAACTGTGCCATATGAGAACCCTGTGACCTCAGATACATGCCTTATGATCACTCTTCGATCTGCCAATACTACATCTTCGACTTTTTTGACGTTTTCTGCACTGAGGGACGTGGATAGGCGTCCCTCGCGATGTTCATCTTCTGTGGATGTTCTACCCAGCTTGAACTCTTGAAGCTTGAACTTTGCCCAGCGCGCAACTGTAGAATATGGAGGAGCAGAGTCCCCCAATGTTTCCACTAGGTCGCTGTGTATGTCTTTGGTAGACATTTCTGATTTCGTTTTTCTCCATTTTGATGTTTACTCTCCAACTGTTCGTATTCAAATGAATGTAACTCCTGGTAATCGTGGCCTATTTATATGATTTTTTTATGCTACCCATTATTATTACTTTTGGATCACCCCTCGTATATCAGTTTGTATGGGGCCAAGGACACGCCATCGAGGCAGTAGATCTTAAGAATTTCCCTATATGCTTGTTGTGGACTTTTGTTTGCGACTTCTTTAACTTAGCCCCATCTCTGAGAACTTATGAAAGTTTCTTCACTCACCCAAGGTACATTTACAACTAAAAATAACTACTCGCGAGATTTTTCTATCATCATCATCGTCATAGTCAGCCAACATCAACCCACTGCTGGGCCTAGGCTTCTTTATTGCGCCAATATTTTCTACTTTTCGCCATTCGCATCCAGCGCGATCCCGCAAATCTGACGATATCGTCAGACCATCGGGCCGGTGGTCTGCGGCCTTTTTGCTCCTTTTGGCCACCATTCTGTAACTGCTTTGGTCCATCGTTTCGTCTAGCCAAACGTCTCACCCATCTCCACTTTAACCTCGTGATGCGATTACCTACGTCATCGACCTTCGTCTTTCGTCGAATTTCGACGTTTAGTACCCAATCCACGAGAGAAATGCCCAGCAAAGAGCGCTCCATCGCTGTTTGTTCCTCCTTATTTTTACTATCGATTTGTTTTTTTTTTTTCTGTAAACCTGAGCATCACCTTCGCTCACGTTAATGCTGTAGTAACGCCAGAGTTGGTAGACAAGAGAAAACTATCTAATCTTCGTTTCTCTACGTTTATACCAAGCCCTCTGAACGTTGATCTGCCGAATGTAAACTTAATCAGAAGAAAAATGTAAACTACAAGAAAAATGACCACTCACAATACAAACTGTTTGTACGGAACATAAATTTTGTCTTCCGTATTTCACACAAAGTTGTCAATGAAATATGTAAATGAAACCATTTTCGCGGATCGTGTGTTTGTTTTTTTTTCCAAATATACTGTTTAGAGCGCGCGCATGTTTGTTTCGAAGGTCTTCGAACCGCAAATCGCTTCATTTCCAATGTATAGCAATTACGAAAGCCTAAGAACCTATTAAATATGTGTCGCTATTGAAAAACATCCAAATAGTCTCACTTTTGAATGCACATTGCAACTACAACTGCAACAATTTTGAGCAAAACCCGCACTGAACGGTGACCTACTTGGCTAGCAGCACACACAAGTTAAATATTTTATTGCTTAGGTACAAGCAGTTTGTTATGTTTATTTAACTTCTCTTGTGGCAGTGGCAGTTTTCGAAACAGTGAAAACTGTTTCGAAAACTGCCATTGCCATTTTCCACTAAGCGACTAGCCGCGGGCGGATGGCCGCGCGAGACTCTGTTTTACTTCAGAGTCGCGGCCGCGTCAATGGGTATGGTATAATGACTTATTTGATATTATAAATAAGGGTCTAACCGCTTAGCGGAAGCTTTTTACTAACTGTGACAGCAATTGTACCACTCCAGACGCGCGAACAGTGCAGCGCTTCTGCAAGCGTCTAATTTGAACACGCCCTTAATTTTAATTTATATATTCATTTTAATTTATATATCTGGCTTTGGTATTGATTTCAACGTGTGATATATCGACAGCTAACCTCAAGAACGTTTAGAAGCTTACGTTTAATAATACAAATTTCAATTATAGGCTCTTTCGTTTTGTAAACAATAAATGGGCAAAACGCTGTAAATTGTTTCAGCACTCATCTGAAACAAACTTCGCTGAGTGTGAATAGAAATACGTCTTCACGTGGCAATAACAAAGCTACGCCATTAAATTCTGCTGGATAGAGTGAGCGGTTAAGTAATTTCTGTCTAGGACTGTGGGGGATAATCCTGGTGTGAGACGGGGTGTAGGTAAAACATACATAATGTGAAGTCACTTAGAGAATAAATATACAGGGTATAACGTCTCTAAAATTTTAACCACTGTCGCATGTATTCGTTACTCCGATAAGTACCTATAACGCGCCCTAGTGATCATACAACCAGTATTATAATATCATCTCATAGATTGCCGTATCGAACATATTTTTTGAAGCTGAATAAGGTAATTAACAAGTTAAACTAATTAAAAAAGAAATTTTTTACGCGATCAAAATGATATGACTTTTTAAGAACCAATTTTCTATCCTGCACTAGCGACAAATAACTACTATGATAGCGGCTTCGGTGACCCAGCAGTTAGCTTTGTAAGCGCTAGATGAAGATGTTCCGAATTCGATACTGCCTGGAGTACAGAAAAACGAATATTTCTAAAATATTTTTAGTTTGTACTGTCTCGGTAGTGTCTCGGTGTTAATTTTCCGTTGCTCTGGTACTATTACTATAATCACCACCCGTGTATTGTGTGCAGAAAATCTATTTTATTGAGATTTTTTTAGTTGCTGTTTTCATGTATAATTATAATTAATTATATTAAGTATAATTAATAGCTTATTTGAATTTGTTTTTTGTTACACCCTGTATATGTTGAAACGTTCACACGTTATATGTATATTGATTTTGTTAACAATACGTCGTACCAACATACGATTGACTTTTAAGATTGCGTATCGCAACTTCAATAATAAAATGACGAAATTCGAGAAAGTATTTTTTTATTTGACTATGTATCCGACTGCTGAGCAAAGGCCTCCTTCTGATCTCTCCACGCATCCCGATCTTGACTAACTGGCCTCAAGCTTTATCAAAGGCGTTCAGTTGATCCAGCCATCGTTTCCTCGGTCTGCCGCGGCGCCTTACGCTTTTGTAACTCCACAATTTGGTTACCTTGGCCCACAAGTGTGGAACTGACAAAAGAAATTAAAAATAATAATAACGTGGCCACAGCCAAATATCACTAAATTCTATTTAAAGGAATAGAAGGCTTAGGGAATTGAAAATTACGTTTACAACTTAACTTAATTTCCTGAATAAGTGAACAGTACGGTATATTCATTCTAAACAGTACGTAAGCCTAGATCCCAGCAATTCTAATAGCTGGAGTGAGTGAGTTCTAGAGCATAGAACATGCTTCAGACTCGATCGATATAGTGTTCTCATACGTCGATTATAGATCTTCGATATAATGGCCTGTCGATATGACGTATCGTCGATTTGACAAACTTTCGCTGTAACGACAAGTCCATGCAACGGTTCCGGTATCTCGACCATCATTTTTGCGACTTTCGGTATTATGAATCTGACCCATGTACTTTGATTTCACGATTTTCAAACAATATTTTATTTTTAATTCGGGGCTTAATCATGTATAAAACATATTTTAATTACCACGACGTTT
The DNA here is from genome assembly GCF_003589595.1 of Hyposmocoma kahamanoa. Lineage (NCBI taxonomy): Eukaryota > Metazoa > Arthropoda > Insecta > Lepidoptera > Cosmopterigidae > Hyposmocoma > Hyposmocoma kahamanoa. The sequence continues at coordinate 3,969,254 of NW_020653337.1, forward strand.
CGGACGTATTGCAACGCCCATGGTCTCGAAGGGACTGAAGAGGCGGGTGTCAGCATCTTCTGGGCGTGCGAGTTTTTCTAACTATCCACACTTGGTCTTCAATATTTATTTGTGCACTAGGGTTGTCACTAGAGCGATAAAGAACTCTCACGACATCCGGCGACGTGTTGGGCGATACTTGATGTCGTTTCCACTCGCTGATAACTGGATCCCATGACGATGAAAGTTTAACGGTCTTCTCAGTTGTAATTACGGTGTTTCTTAATTTCAATAGCTTCACATACGATTCTACTATAATGATGACGTTGTATAGACAGGATCTTGGGATTATGAAGCTAATTCCACCAAATGCTCGGCTATTACTGACTTATTGAGCTGACGGGTCCTGTTAGGACCGCAATGTGTTCTTTGACTCTTTTCGCTATGGTGCGTTTTGTCTGCCCAATGAATCTTGTAACCTGTCTTGAAATCGACTTTTCTACTCAACTTCCTTGTTGTACGTTTATTTGAGGTATAACCTTTCCACTGCTTGACTAGCACAAAACGGTCGTTAATTGTAGAACGAGTTGTCATAAATCTCAGTTACAGAACCCGATGAGCGGTATTATTGTTGCTAAACCAGAACTGTGTAAATAGTGTAATTATTGAAATGATCGTTTGCCTACGTTTGTTTACCCGTTGTTTTTTATCGTTCATATGAGAATAAACAGTCCAGTGCTTTTAACTGCTAAAAATAAATTCTGTATGTTCTGAAAGCTTGTCAGTAGTGCGTAAACATTGGTGATACTTGAAAAAATATGAATTTCAACTACTGAAAGATAAAATAGTGCCTTGTCGGATACACAAGAAGATGTTAATGTTTTTTTTATGATGAGTTCCATGAGCCTGTAATTTCACCAGTACTTCTCTGGACGAACACTTTCACAAGGAGCTCTACTGCTTCTTACTACATGCTACTGGTTTAGTTCTGGTACGAACGTTTGTTTGCGGGTTTGTCTCATATGCGTTCAATTATTCTTCATTCAATTGCGATACAATTTTCGTGATTTGTTGTGTCCTCCCCCACAAAAGCTTGGAAAGTATTGTAACCATTTTTAAATATCAGGTGGGTCAGCTGTTTCAACAAACGTGCAAAAATGCACTTTTACACTACGTGACTTTCTTTTGTTTGAAAATGTATTTACTGCTGACAGCTACGTAAAAGCCAAACTGGTTTTTCTTTCAGTGTCATTTTGCTACGCGTACAGGGTACATCTAGTTTTCAATAAAGTAACAGGTTACTCACGCGATAGTAGTAAACATACATACAATATAATCTTTTAAAATATTGTACTTAGATTTTTACATCCACCAAGCTGATGTTCAATTACCGCTGCTTACTTCTACTGGTACCACGTCGACTTGTTCAAATCAAAATCGAAAAAAAATAATTAAAATTATTCATAAAATGGAATTGAACTAAAATATGTAATAACTAATTTTCGTCAGCGCAACGCGTACGCATTCAGAGCTATTCGAACTTTTTCGGGTGCGTGATCGGAGTATTGGTAGGACGCCGATTCCTTGCCGGTCTGTGTCGCCTCGTCCGAGTCGAAGCGTATCTTTTTCGCTCTAATTGCACGACGTGCAGCTTTCAAGCTTCTCAAGTTTACTTTGAACATTTGCTTATACTGTGCGGTGATTTCCGACCGTACACGCGGCTACTGAAAACATTATGTGTGTTTACTCTTTTCAAGTTCGGTAGCACTACTAAAGTGTTCAATATACGTGGCGGAAAATTATATTTAGTTACCTAATGCGCTCTGAACCATTTATTTTCATTGAAGTATATTTGAACTGTGTAACAATCTGTTTTTGACTTTTTTTCGATAGGGTTCTTACCTAATGGTTTTGTTTAATATGAAAAATAGGTGAAATTACAGACACATGGGACTTGTCAACTTATGTCTTAGAGTGACTGGCGCAGTGGCAGTGGGCAGTGCCTTTCAGATCTTTGCGATTTAAAGCTCTGAGTGGCACTGCAATTGCTATGCATAGGCGTGTCGCTTATCACCAGGGTCAAGACTTGCTCGTACCCGTCACTTGATAACATAAAAAAGCAAGAGGCACTGCTACATTCACTTATAATGATTTAAAGTCGAAGGTACTCTAGGTCTACTTACCAATTGAAAAGCAACCTTTCTCCCACTTGGTTACTACCGCACTTCACTCAATGTTCTAATTCTCAACTCAACAATACACACTCAACAGTGAACAGTGTGGTATTAACTCGCTTTGTCTGTTTTTGATGGGAAATATCAATTATCGGAAAACGCTTATTTGCGGCGGTTAATTAAATTAATTTGCACTTATGTGTACACCTCTAGATTTATTAATGTCACCTCCAAGATTGATTTGATGATGGAATAATTTGAATTCCGTCTATTACTTTCCAATAATTTAATCAAAACTTTTTAAATTATTTATAGAATGCAATAATGTTTTAGGGTTCAATAAACCAAATTCAGCATAGGAAACACATTTTCTTGGGTTTCAATTCTCAACCCAAAAAGAAGAGACTTGTAAGTTTGGAGCATTTTGTCAATTTTTTTATGATACCAAGAGACGGAACGAACAAGTCGTACACCTGGCGGTAAGCGACATGCCTCTCTTTGCCTCTCCTTATGAAGAGGCACATCGGAGTTGCAGTGTCACCCAGCTGCTTAAATCACAAAGATTTAGGGACACTGCCAGTGCGCCCGTCACCTTGTTACATAAGTTGGGAATAAGTCCCATGTGCCTATAATTTTATCAGCACTCTTACCCAGCGGAACGCAGTATTGCTCACATTACTGTTTGGCGGTAATACGGCAGAAGTATGTGAGGTGGCAGTACTTCCCTGGAAGAACTCTTTCACAAGGAGCTCTACTGCTACGAGAAACGTCTCCACCGACTCCTACATCGAAAAATCTATGATATTTTGTCTCTCTTTCTTCTCATAGATGGCGGCGGCTAAAAAGTCGTTGAAAAACCAAATACAAAGATAGGTCGCAAGCACATAGAAAAATTCGTGAGGTCCGCTGATTCGTTCCGTGGCTTAGTTGGTATAATGTCTGGCACGGTATGCTAGCAGACGTCGATTCGAATCCAACCGGATCGAAGGAATTTTTTCTGAGTGTTCGATCTTCGTATTAATAATTATAACAAACTAGTGGAGTAATTTCACATAAAAATAATTAAATATCAATTCAATAAAAAATTAAATACCATATTTTCATTATTTTTTTTTTTTTTTTTGAGATTACGCCACTACTTGTGTTTATTATATAAAAAGATAAGGGGAAAAATTAAATAAAAATTAGTATAAAAATTCATTCGATTTTGCTAGACCCGACCTAGCGCCTTCACCAGTTGAGCTCTCTCAACTGAGGTACAGGACGAACCGACTTACCTTGCGATTTTTTTCTGTGTGCTTGTTGCAGATCTTTGTTTCGGTTTTTCACCATTTTTTTCCGTAGCGCCATCTGTGAGAAATCAATGAACATATTGACACAATTTCATGTAGGTTACCATAAAATTTTCTTTACCCTGTAGTTGTGACTTTTGATAGAAATTATGGCGTACTCTAATATAATGAGTCATATTATTATGCGTTATATTTATGTTTTGTCGTTTAAAATGTTGCGTGACTATTCTTATTAATGTATTTCATCGCGTGCGTGATTTTGTTCTACTAAATTATGTTAATAAATTTAATATGAAAAACAGCAATGTCATATTCTCTTTACAAAACAATTTGAATTTAAATTTTGCTTACAACATTCTATTGGGGTATATCCCTTCTCATTTTATGAAATAGAATATAATGGAATGAAATGGGATGAGACAAGATAAAATAGGATTAATGGGCGGTGATGCCAAATGGGTTTTCTTACATTTTTCGTACTTTTGACAATCTCGCGTAATATGTAAGGAAGTTTTGTTTTTAAGGAAATTTTCGAACTTTCGAGAAACTTGAGATGTTTTTGCTCCACTAAATTAATAAATAGTTTACGAATCCTTATTAGACGATAAGTAGCCGAAAAATGGCGCTAACAAAACTGAAATCTACCTATTCCTGTAAGGCTAGCACGATAGGGCGAGACTAGCGTGAGAGCGACATAAACCTTGAGATACTGCTATGTCGCATAGATATCTCGCGCTTTATGTCATTTAAACCATTTCTAAACCATTTATTTACCACACACAGTAATACGAACAGAACATAATAATATATCTTTCTTGCACGCTATCACACCCCGGACATCCATACAACGGTCGAAAATTATTTACCTACTACTACTACATAAAGCAAGGCGCTATCTGCACACGCGCAAATGTGTGCGTGAAGTGGCAGGGTTATCCATTACTTTCTCGCACTATTACGTTACTTGGTCAGAGCGGCAACATAGCGATAATTCTAACGCGAATCTGTTATCTATGATTCTATTAATATAATCCTAATAATTATACATGTCGATTAGGTATTTATATCGATATGTTATCATATTTTTCATTAATTCACTAACTAGAGTAATATTGAAGATTTATTTAAAAAATATATTAAAAGCACTTAAAATGTTATATTTCGGACATGTACTTTTAAGTAAGGTAACCAAGGTATTTAAAATTGCTTGTCCAAGTTTAGTTAATAATTAGATATTATATTCACTACCTACGTAATATTTATCGGCAATACCAATAGAAAATTCGCTAAGTAATGGCGTCTTATTATATTGATATAATAAAAGCTATATTGTTTATACATACTTATATTACTCTGCAGTAAATAAATGAAGAAAACAATAACGGAATGAGTCTCAGGCATAAGTTTTTTTTACTTAATTCATTTCATCTTTCGGAAAATTATGATAAACAGCTGTACACAGCACAATTCACGACCATTATAAATAGTAACGTAAAATGATGTTTTATATCAACGTACAAGTTTCGTAATGAATAAATGAAAACTATATTCAAATATCAAAGCCGTCTTCGCGCGAAAACGGCTCGTAGGCAACCTTGTTGTCGTTCAGTCAATGTGACCGGCAATGTGCGGGGCGTGGTGCGGTATCTAAAACTAGGGAGGGGCCGGAGAGTGTCCGTTCTCTTATCTTTATTCTCTGACGCTATTGCCCGCTTATACCATTAGCTCTCACTGGCCTGGGTTCGCTTGAAGAGATCTCTTTTAGAGATAAGTCCATGCTCACTTTCTGTTAATCTAAAATTTCTGTTGTATTTATTTGGTGCAATAAAGAATATGTATATAACAATTTTGTTGGAACAACAACAGTGCGTGGAAGGAACAGGCTCCGTTTAATCCTTGTGGCGGTACTGATTTTCAGACTGGTCTTGTTGACACATCGTTTTTCAACATGATCCAATTTAACTACACCAACGTCACGATAAAAACATTATAAAAATTTTATAAAACAAAAAATCATCATTGTTGTAGTAGCATTGAGTAACTAACAAATTATGCCATTTAATTTTAAATTGTTCACAATTTAATTCTTTTTCTGGTAATTTATTAAATAATTAGGGTACTAATACAAACATGATTCTATTGTCAATATTTATATTTCTATCTTAATTCTTGTATGTCTACGATATCTAGTTTTGACTTAATTAAAGTTGCTTAGATTTTGTTTTACAAAACACAGACCTCATAAATGTACGGACAATGGCACATCAGACTACACGTTTTTGTTCGAAAATCGCCTCCAGTGCAACGGAACAAGATACGTCAAAGTGTAGCTTGATGTGCAGGCGTGTGTACATCGATGGTATGGTTAATATCTTCAGTTTTTTAAAGCAAGGTACGCAATTTCTCGCTGGCCCACACCAATGTAACAATATTACTATTTAAAATAGAATTTGTGGATATGATATGTCAAGGGATAATATGATCGTCAATAATATAAACAATATATGACGTCCATTAAAATTAAAATTTGTTTGAAAGAAATTCCTCAATACTGTAATCAAAATTAATGAATTCCATATTCTCACCCAATACTGCAAGCTACAATATTAGCAATATTAACCGCAGTCTTCCTTCTGCAGAGGAGGAGTGCTACCACTGCATGGCGAGCCTGGTGGCGTCCAAGGAGAAGATGTTCATAACGCAGACCAAGCTCCTCAACGAAGTCACCTGGAAAACTGTCATGCAGATTGCTAAGAAGTATGCCGTAAGTATCAATTACATATATTTGTTTATTTAACTAAGCTATATAAGTTTTGTTTGACAACTGTATTATAGACATCCTAGTTTATTTGGCTGCAATACATATATATTCATGGACATAAATTCAGAGAGTCGCTAAAAGAATGGTTGAATTTTAATAACATTGTACGGACAACGGCACATCAGAGTACACATTTTTGTTCGAAAATCGCCTCCAGTGCAACGGAACAAGATACGTCAATGTGTAGCTTAATGTGCTGGCGTGTGTACATTAAATTTGTATTGAACTGATATTCAATTATTTTTTTGTGAATTTACTCCACTAGTTTGTTATAATTATTAATACAAAGATCGAACACTCACAAAAAAATCCCTCGATGCGGCCGGATTCAAACCGACGTCTTCTAGCAAACCGTGCCAGAAGCTATGCCGACTAAGCCTCGGAACGAACCAGCGGACCTCACGAATTTTTCTATGTGCTTGTTTGTCGGATCTTTGTATTTGGTTTTCAACTTTTTAGTCGTAGCGCCATCTATGAGAAATCTGTGAAAGTGTTTCGTCACCCAGTCAGGTAACTTTACAGGTACCAGCCCTGGCTGGAATGTCGCTATTAGTTGTTATTAAATTTGTATTGAATTGATATTTAATTATTTTTTGTGAAATTACTCGCAGCAACGTACATATGAATAACATTCATATGAAATACATATGAACCACAATATTCATGTGGCCACGTAGAACGTTTAATTTGAAAAATGAATTACTTTTTTAAATCAATTAAACATATATAGTATATGTGGCCAATGATTCATATAAATGTTGTTATCATAATCCAACCTTTTTAGCGTCCTTCCAAATATGTCTGTGTAGATCGACGGATCTGTATGAATCCCGTGAAATTTATTTTAATAAGTATGCAAAATACGCTTAGGTACGCAGCACCGACCTGTCATTCATTGCAGTGCAAGGGAGAGAAAGCGCAATCTCAGGAGATCTCAGATTTTATGTTCCACTTCCGACGACGTATTCGTGGTACTTCGTCAGTATCGCAAATGTCTGTAGGCAACTACATTGCATCAGGAGAACTACCAGAGTGTTTGCCAGTATTCATAGCTGAAGAAATATTTAATTCGAATTTTCTGGATTTTTTTCCTCCCAAAAATCCTTTGACACCCATATATCAACGAAGATTCACTGCCTCTGGAAACAGGATAATACAAGACGACCGTTTATACAAATTTACCGTTCGGGAAAATAGATCGTGGTTCAGAATGGTTATATGTTTTGTGCCATGTTACCATAACGGGAGACGTGCCGTTGCCGTACGACTAAAGCAATTTGAATAGTCGATAAATCTGTGGTATTATTCTGAAGGTAATTTTTATTCGTCGAACAGGCCAAACGTAAATCAAATAATCCCAGATTCTGCAAATAGGTGGCAATCACAGCACGTGCAAGCAATAAATTTGTGAAGCTAGTGTTTTAGACGTCGTAGAAAAAAAACTGTTCACGAGTTCACGAGCTTCATTATTCACTGGTCTTGTTCATCCAAAATCGAGGTGCTGTTTGATTTTATGCATTCGTGATGTTCATGTAGCTATAAAATTTATGAGTATGGATATACAATAAAAGAATTATCAAAACGTTTGAGTGAAATTTCTTGGGGTAACCAGTTTCCGCAAGAACCTTACCTCTGATTTCCGATCAACTTCTGTACAAATTGTCCGAACAGCTGATTTTTTTTATACAGAAGTTCCAAAACTATCATCAAGCCATTAAACGTGTCACGGGTTTCTCTAACGAGAGGGTTTAGTCAATGGTGGCCCAAGGAAAGGGTTCTGCAAATACAAGGCATAGAAAAGAGAAACTAACACGACATTTCGTACCGTTCAGAACCATTAAATTACAAACAAAAGTCCGTGCAGTAGCAGCAACGTGCACAATAAAGACGCAGTGAGGTAGGTCGTCGTTATCGCCACTCGTTTTAACTGCGTCGTAAACGTTGCCAATATTACCTCAATGCCACAAAACATAGATTTGCAACGGTCATGAATTCATGATAAGCTTGGTTTCTTAGCGAGTTACGCAATTTTATAATGCACTTAGGCAGGAAATAACGATTTGCTGACCCTTTATTTTATCCCTATTTGGAGCTGGTTTATAAGTTTCTTAAAGTTCTGAAAACCTACGACTGCATCACCTATGACGACCTGTGTCACTTGACGATCACAATCACTTGTATCATATCTGTAGTATCAACGATAAATAAAAAGATGTTGTACTAACGTGTTTTGTCTTTAAATAAAATTACTTTATTTTTATAACGTACACTAGATAATGATCTTCATTTTATAATTTCAAAGCAAGTTTGTATTTTCGCAGTCCATTTGTTAACACAAACCTTGTAGAGAACAATAACGCGACTAAAATACGATCAAAACACGTCAAATTAATTGTTTTGTTGATAAACCCTTTCGCGTTGCATGGCACGTGACGAGGCCGCAATAATTTACAAGAAATTACCGATAATATTCTTAGGTTGGACGTGGGTAAATGACCGATGGCAGTAGGCTCCAAGAGTATTGGGATAATAGATGATTTTGAAGCTCTGATTCGGCAACAGATTCGATGGGAAAGAAGATCTTAAAGATAAAAGTCCGAAAGAGTGTACAGATACAAGAAGTAAGAAATTTGAGGATGTTAAAGATATTGAAGTTAGATATAATTTTGATGCACAAATAAACAAAAGTGTAATTAGATTGTCAAAGTAGGCGAAACTTCTAGACCCTTTTAACGTGGACAATCTCACACAAATCGAACTGCAGGTTTTCAACACATAACGTAACTTCAACGACCTCACCGTTAAAGGCTGTTATAGTATAACGTAAATAACTCCTCAAAATAGCCCAGCTATCAAAGGCCAAGGGTTAAGGAACTAGTCCTATTATCGAATCGATTGTAATGCAGCTAGGGTGAACGACACCTAACTGGAAAATCGATCCTCGACTATTCTTGAACCTTGCTCGCTCGATAAGGATGCAAATAACCTCGTAACTCGCGTTGCATCACAGAATGACAAAGACGTGAATTTACGACAGTTAAATGTTATTTACTTTGTTGTTTTACTGCTCCGGGTTTGTTGAAGTAATATTGCCAGAGTCGAGCTCTAACAATGAATTCCGTTTAAATGAAATGATATTGTACCAGAGACAGTAAAGTGAAAGTACAGTATTGAATTTCTAAGATGTTGAGGTTTATAGAGTCATGTCTATAGAAGGGTTAATATAGTCTGTAAGTCTTCTCAGAAACAACATGGAATACATTGCTGCCACTGCCTTCTGAAGGAACAAAATGAAATCCTTGCCTAATCTGAACTCAGATCACACATAAACGCGTCTCATAAACTCTTTTAACTGGTTTGCAGAAGTCAGCAGCACAGCACTTGTCACGACTATCTGGTGCCATTGGCCCAGAACGGATCTACGCTGATTGGCAATGGTGGATTCTAGCTGCCTTGCCATTCCCGCATCTTGTACGAGTTTTAGACTGTTTCTTCCATGAAGGCATTAAGGTTAGTTTTTGGATATTTTTCAAGAAATTCTTCCAATTCATTTAAGGATACACGTTTATATAAAACGTCTTATCGTTAATCTAGATGTCCATATTCCTGAAGCGAATACCAGTACTAAACTTTGCTTTTCTTTAAACAAACTCTTTCGAAAAATTTCCAGGTGTTCTACAGGGTAGCGCTAGCGATCCTAATCCTCTTCCATAAGCACTCGTCGAACCAGAATTCGGAGTGGTACGCCGAGGCGACAAAGAACGGCGCTGACCATGCCATCGACAAGTTCTGTAGGAACATGCCCGTTACGCCGACAAAACTCCTGCGCACCGCCTTCACTATACGTGCTTTAAGGTATATGTTTTTCTCTAACCTCAATTTCTACTTTCGTATTTTCAACGGATACAACAAAAAGATGTACGATACTGCCATCTAGTTTTATGTCTGCCACCGACAGCTTTTGTCATGAACATAAGATCAACTTATTCCCAGAATCAATTTGATTATTTGATTGCACTTCAGCAGTTTGAAAGCAATTTTTAGATTTCTAAATTAATATTTTCAAATCCACAGTTCACAGTACATATCGAGAGTGTTTATAAAGACAGAAATGACGTTGAAGTCCAAGCAAGTGATAACGGGCTCGCGACTCGTAAAGTCTCGATCCTCAGACAACTTACCCACCAGCCAGTCACAAGTAAACATTCAGATGATGTCACATACCCTCACTATTAGAGAGGTAAGCTTTGTTATCTATTATGTTGGTCATTTGTTATATTTAATTTGCTAAGGTTCAGTTTTCAAGGCGTGGATTAGAGGCGAACACAAAATGGCGGACGAAAACAAAATGGCGCCTTCGTGAAACTTTAGTCTGTGCCAGATTGTTTTCGCTTTGATTCCAATGATGACGAAATCAAAATGAAATTGATACATCGTAATCTGTTCTCAATTGAATTCAGTGATAAATTCTATTGTTACAAAATATATTATATGACAACAACACTACAAAAATATTGTAAACACAAATAATATTACAATACTATTTATTGTTTACAATTAGCTTTCTAACGTACACGAAAACGTTCTAACTTCACACACTGCACGCACCAGACAAGATTATATTACATAAATGTATGTAATAATTATTATACATTTCTTTCTAAGCGTCTAAGGATTACGAGTTGCGTTTGCAGTTTATAAACAATATTAGGTATAGCAACATAAAAAAAGAAAGTTATTGCGAAAATTGTTCCTCAGCACCATAGCATATGTGACGTCATTAACGCAATTGTCTGTGCCCTGTGACAGACAGACGTCTAGCCAAAATGGTTAATAACGATAAAGTAATAGAATATATTCAAAAATGCATTTTTACTGTCAATATCCTTGCATTATTTGTTAGTGAACTGCAAAACTAAACTTTATAATCACATGACATTTAAATTGAAATACCATATAAAAATAAATACCGGCATTTTGTTTTATTATTCGCAGAGGATGTCTGAGGACACGTGCAAACAAATGGTATCGTAAACGAAATTAGGCGTGGCTTGGCTTTTTCATTCCATCCGACTGCGATTAACACAACTAACTAATCGATTTATCGTTATTCGAATACAGAATCGATTTTGTAAGATAACGTTTCATCACCTGATTATGTTATTTTTGATCTGTGTAGTGAAAATCATGTTGTGTTGTCGATGTTCTCATTCGACATTCCACGGTCCATTGCCAGATGTGTTAGCATATTATTTGGACAGGTCATATTTAAGGCGTATGTATATGTAAACGTTTTTAAAAGGCTGCGTTTTGTATTTCGCAGTGTACGGGCGTCAATATTTATTCTTCAGTATTTGAAATTTATTTTGAACTCGTGTTGATGACTGTACCGTGCAATCAAGGGTAACCTTTGTAAAAAATTTTACTTTTGATTAATCGTCATTCTCTTTATTTCTTTAATATTTCTTGTCTCTGGCAATGGCATGAATAAACCGAAGTCATTTCATAGGCTTTGAATGTCTAATGTGTTAGTGTGATTTCCTTGTACTATACGATCTTTGACAACTTTATTCAACAGCATGTGTGTGACGTTACGAGAAGAGAAGAAACTCCTGTAATATTTTTAATATGACAACAACCAATGAATATAGCTTGGATGATTTTTTACTAACAAAATGTGTGGAGACAATGTTGGCGTACATTGAGGCCGGATAGATGACAATTTTTGTTATTGTTCGTTCCAGTATTGTGGTCGAGTGTCGGCTTTAATACTTTTGATGTGGCATATACGAATTTCTTTTTTTTTATTTTACTAAATAGTATTCTTTTATTTCCAATCACCATGGTGGTGATGTTAGCATAAGCACACATATGGGTTGGACTTACATTGTGAGAGAAATGGTACCTGTAATAGGACACCCGTACCCCAAAGACAAGATCCAACACATAGGATTTCTTTTAAGATATGATTACTTGGAAATATTCCGTATCTTCTTAGAAGAAATGTTGAGTTATTGTAGTCCTTTGGATCACGGTTTTGTTTCGTAATAAAACATTATCTTTCATGAATTTGACTGAATGCTTCATTCAGATTATCCACCAAAAAATTTTTCATTAAAAAATTTTGTAAAAATATGATAATTTTTCAAACAAAAGTGTTTTCAATGATTAATACAAAAATCGAACGCCAAGAAAAAATTTCTTCGATTCGGCTGGATACGACCATCCAGCCATGAATATGATGTGGTCAAAAAGAAAAAAATGTTTTTGCTAAAAAAATATGTTTTGTTATACCTGAATGGTTAGCTCAAAACTTTGATAACAATTCATATACTTTTGTAAATGATAATTTTTCTTACAATAATTATTTTACTAAAATATGCTAAATTTTGTAAAAAAAAAATGGTGTCATTACCACGTTAGTCAAATAAATACTGAAAAGTAGTGTTTACACTGTATAGAAACAATACCGTGACTTAAGTGCTCTACAATTTAACCTGTATAAGAATCTTCAAAGTACTAACTGAATTAAGTAATGTAACAATCAAATTGGCATGAGCACTTAAACCTACGCTTAGGTACACTTGACGTCTAAATTTCATGGTGCACTATGAAATAGCACTATTGTTGGTAAAGTTCTCTTTTGTGAGCTTTCTTTCTCCCATTTTTCAAATATATGTCCTATATACGGTGCCATATCAAAACTATTCCGAGAAGACCTAATAACTAGTGACGTGGCATGTGACGAAGTGTCCTTGTGTGCTAACCATGTGATTTCTATAGGGCGCGCACTCTCCAGGTCCGCGCGCCCTTTCCATGGGCGTGTACCCCATTCAGGCTATCAAGTCCCAGATTCTAGACCAGAGCGAAGTAAGATAACAGCCTTGTCGATGTTTAGCACCGCTTGACACTAGGTGTTATTATTTTTTTATTTGCGACCTCTGAAGCTTTGATTGTGAACATTGGGACGGACTTGGGGCTAAACTTTTGGGGCGAGAATATTTTTTTTTGCGGTGACTATTGAGATAACTAACGGGTTTTTTAACCGCGTGTAGTCAGTAAAAGTGACTAACCACCAAATTGTACACATTGAAATTTCCAAAGTAGTAAATTTAAACTATATTTTCAGAGTGCCTACTTAAAATTTTTTCATATATTCAGGGTCAGCAGTAAGTTAACTTGACACTTATTATTGAAAGTCAACTCGTAAGCTGATGGCGAAAATAACGGTCCAAAATCGAAAGTGTAAAGCTCCTGATTGTGCATCGAGATAAATACACCTTTAGACAATGAGGTTACGGTGCACTTTAGATTGAAACTGAAAGCTGTTGAAAAATGTACCTTAAGACATTGTTGTTGTTCTATCAAATATTTATGAGATATGTACATAGTTTGGATCAAATTGTCCATTTTCGACATGGAAACTTTTTTTGACTTTAACGTTCAGATCATTTGACACTTTTACTACCTTTCTATCTCAGTGGTCACTGCGCAATCTAACAGAATATATTCAAAGTTAATTCGGTTACGTCTGCTCCTGTCGTATCTTGACCATGATGGACGCATCTGTGTCCAAATATCAGTAGTACTCGTTAAAAAAGATTGTAAAAACAAAACAAGAATCTATCTACATGTAAAAGAAACGTCTATACTGTAAATAATACAACATATTAGGAATAGACGGCCTTTGCCAGTAAATTTATCGCTTCTTGTAAAGTTACTTCAACATCATTAACAGGGTTAAAATATTTAACCAACTGAAACAAAGTGTTCCCATGTTCTTAAAAGTCTGCCCCAATTCCGTCCCACAAATATGATTAAGCACTACAAAGCATCTAGATCTGACGGATTGTAATGAACGACGTTGCTTGAATTTTTATTTGCGTTTATGGTAAGTAAGTATCGTAAGCTAGAACGCATGGCGGCTAGATCTGTACATTTATGTTTATTCTGTTCGGTTGACGATGTTATGAATGTATTTATGTCTATTTACTGGCTTTGTACCACCACATTAGGCATTTAGATGACTATAGAATAGTGTGACATGAGATCCCTTTTGAGGATTATGATTTGGTGTCCTTCAAAAGACTCGTGATAGTGCAGTTTTTATTCGGCGACTTTAACACCACGTATCCATCCATAAGTGACTATATTTCATTGTACACTGTTTATTTGCTTGCCATTTTTAAAAATCAAATGTGTGACGCATCAGTTTTATTGTATAAAAACGTTTTTTGACGATGAAATATTTTCTGATTGATTTACGCACACAGTTTTAAGTATTAGTAGAAATAATGTCCAGGGAACCGTTTTTTACTTACAAAAAATATCATCATCGGTTTTTTGAAATGCACAACTCGACAAATGCTCAAGGAAAAAATGTTTAATATAAAGATATTTATCATAAGAAAATGAAAGTAAATAAATATTATTTTCTTTCTTTCTCCGAAAATAGTAGTTTTAAATTTCGACCGTACGCCACTCGATGTAGACTTGGCATTGCTGTTGTGCAATCGCTTGGTTTAATGATGGAACATGCAGATAACGATAAATACCTGTCACTTTTTATTAAAAAGGAGCAAATCAAGTGCAGGTGAACGAATCTATATATTTCTTCCATGTTTACGGTGTTGAAGGTTGGTGGTTTCTATGCAAAATATGCTAGACAACTTCAATTAGTTTGTGACCGCTGGGGGCGCTGTTTACAGCGTTGATGGAATGCATGGTGATTTAATTAAATTCTATTCCAAAGCGTCAACTTGATGTGTTCTTAACTGTAGTACCTCTACGGGGAAAAAACTGACTCTTATGACTAAATGGTTTTAATGGATTTAATCTCACTCTTTAATTGGATCAATCACAACATGATTGAATTAGTTACCTAAAATTATTGCTGCAATTATTGAATATAATAATATAATTGTTAAATTCAAAACATGGGTCATGATATAACATGACAACATTTCCACCATTCAATATAATTTCAATGACAAGAAGTCAGTCAGGGAGTCACCACATTGGTTACCGCGGAATCAGCTAGACTCGGCTAGAAAAAGCTTTAACGTGTTTCGCTTTCGCTCGGACCGCCGCCGATACGATTCCGAATGTAGTGGTTCCCTAAACGTGCAACTTCTTGTAAGAAAAAATTGTTTCACCTAAAAAAATGGTCATATGTTTTACGCAGTCTATTGACTATTAACACCGTGAACTCATGGTAAATGTACTAAGGAAGTCAAATATTGATAGCTCCCCAAAAACTTCAAATAACGTGTCACTTACCATTGTTACTAGCAACATTGCAACAGCGCCAGCTCCAGGACTCATGATATTTTGAGTTTGTCGATATGTCTCATTGACGTCAGAACAGTGATTCGTGGTTACGACTGGTGGTATGATGACGCTAATTTCTGTAGAAACTACAGTAACTGACAGATCATTTGAATGTTTTCAACACGGCTACGATAGCGGTGAATTTTATTTTTAATCAGATTAAATGGTGGCATCGCGCCTTATTCTGAAATTCCGCCCCATTAATTACGTAATATACAATTTTATCGGAGAAAAGTTATTTATCAAGTTCGATTATTAAATATTTCGTTTTCGACAAATTGTTCGAAACTTGAGGTCTCTAAAAACCACTGTGCAAACAGACGTACCAGGGTTGCAACCAAATTCCTTGATCCATCAATTGGAAGACGCGTGTTCCAGAGCCCGCGCTCCTCCCACCTGGCCATGTGGTTCCCATTCCCTAACGCGGTGTTCAAGGACCAGCACCAACATCAGTCTGAACTCCGCCAGAAGGTGACCCAAGTAACCTCACCTTGGTTGTAGTATGGTGATAGGGGTTAGGGCAGTGGGATGTTTCTCTTTGATGCACACTTATTGGCCAAGTTTTACCTCACGGATTATTGTGTACAACAAATACCTGATGTTATCGTCTCTCTCCTGGCTAACTATCGTAAATAACGTTTGGCAATTCACATCTTGAGCTGCAGCCCGTGTCAATCTCATTCTTCCAATCAGTAATATTCATATATGGAAAAGGGAAACGGCGGTTAGTGGAGAACTTTCTCTTTGAAAGCTGAGAAAGGGAGACCACATTTATCTTTATGCTCATGTAATAAGAGCGTAAAAGGCGTACATTTCGCGTCGGTGGTGGTTCGAAAGGAAGCGAAACGCGTGACGTCTTTGTCGCTCTAATTGCAACGGCTAAAGCCGATTCCGTGTTAACTAGTCTGGTGTCACCCTAAGACCGTATTGTCTCAAATGCGACAAACTGTCAGATACGGCAGTTAGTGAGGAAAAGGACGCTATGGGACTCCTTCTGCAACATCAGCATAGGAAGTTCTGAATTTTTTTTAATGTTTTTTACTCAATATCTATATCGTCGTTATAGTCTAATGTCCACTTACACTAAACTTAAGTATGTATTAAACCAATGGTTGCCAAGACACTTTTATTTATTTATTTATTTCAAGATACACCATCAACTTAACACAAAACAATATTTTAAAAAAATACACACAGGTTCACTATACAAGGTGCCAAGTCACTACAGGTGTATACATCACTAAAAATCTAATGTTAACCAATGAGATACTAAAGAAAATATATAATTAGAAATATAAAATTACAGTAATCATTAGTTATCTATAATAGATATTTACAAGTTTCATAAGTTCAAACAAATTGCTTAATACATTGTGTTAAGAGTGTCTTATCAATTTAAGCATGTTTAAGACGTACTTAATTTCGTGCATGTGGACATTAAAAGTTTTCGATTTAAATTTTATTTTTCAGTTCCCTTATCACTTTCTGACAAACGTAAGGCTCAATTTATATTGCCACGGGATGAAATGGAAGCGAATTTTTGTAACGAAATCGTATATAGCATAATGAACTTTATTGCAACGGTGTAACGTCCAAAATAGATGCGGGAACTCCCAAAACTGCGCGAGAATTCAACTGAAGGCAGTGTAAATTGAGCTAGAGGTATATTCCCAATGGTTACCTAATTATAACAAAAGCATTTTATAAATGCTATTTTAAAACTGTCCCAAAGAGATTTACTATCGAACAATTACTGTTGTATATACATAATTTTAATGGTCGCTTGGTACAGCGCCAAAACTTTACGATTGCATCAATAAGAAATGTCCCACTAAAATTGTACGCGGGTGTACTGACTGGGCGAATACACTGTGGCAGAAAAACGGGTCGCTTGTGAGGGATTTTTTTTCTATTTAATTGTTGGATGTAGACTAAATATTTAGTTAGTAAGGAATGTTAGTTAAATTAATACGCACTTACACTGTAATTCGTAGGTAATGTAGTTAATTATGTGTCATGAAAAAAAAGATAGTTTTATTCAATATTGTCTTTGTGAGGTATATAGATATAAGTTAGCACAATGTAGTGTATGTACTGAGTTAACACGAAAATGATGTCATTTTTAAATACAGGTGGAGACGTTGATAAAGAACTCAGCCATAGGTGCCTATCGGTTGATTATGTAATATAAGTACAGAGTACATATAATTATAAACTAGAACTAACGTAAAATCGTACAGTAATTTGACGACATTACCACACCGAACTCGCACTTAAATGGCCGGCCCCTGGGTAGTTTTAGAATCATGCGAGATCCAACAATAGCATCCCCCTTGCCCTTTCAAACATGGAACTTGGAAGTCTCGACAAGGTCTTAAGATTGGCAAATTTTTCGATTCATCCATGCTCGGTGGCACTGCTTGCTTATATGATGAGGTCATTCACATAATAGCCACGCTTGCAAGCAAAATATCGAAAAGTGAAGAATTTTTTATTTTTCTTAAGGAGCGCCTCCTTGGGATTTGGCGCTTGGAGAGGCCACTTTGTTCGCCCTATGGCCGGCCCTGTACATGAGCAAGCAAGAATAATAGAAATGAATCATTTTTTTGCGTATCTCTATTCATTAATATTAGACATAGTAATTGGTCGATGACTGTACCCATCTCAGCAGTGACTATGGAACCTGTAAAAGACCCGAAACGTAGGTTTGCTTGAAAAATCAAATATATTATTATATTAATACGATTTGAGCCCGTGAAATAAATAGTTTTATTTCCAATATGTAACAATCGTGAAAACCTAAGAACTCGGTAAGTAAAAATAATATGGTAATTTTGCAGAATTGCGGAGAACTTAGCTGAATATTAGTTACATTAAGAGCTCTCATGCCAAAAAAGTTTGACGTTGGCTCCGCCCAAATTTGTGAAACAAATATATGCCTGAAGTTCGCGTGACATGGGACAGGAGATGTTGAATTTTGCGCATTAAAAGTACCAAATTCGTTTTAGCGGAATAACTCTAAAACTGAAGGGGTTAAAAAAATCCGTAGTCACAGTTGTCGATCATGCATAAATATAAATAATTATCTAATTTTTGTCCTAATAACCTGTAGCATTTCGAGGATAAATCGAAAAAATGTGAAAATTAGAGGTCATTTCGTGATTTTTATCTGTCGAGGAAACTTTATTGATTTGATTTACTGATTAATGTCTATGCTTGAATATATTGTGTAGTTACTCATACAATATTTTATTTTTAACTTTAAAGTGGATATACCCCTCTAAAATCAAATCGAAGATTAAGAATTTTTCCTCTGCTCCCTCTTAAAAGTGTCTGAATATAGCGCGCTAGAGTAAGTGCGAATTCGGTGTGCTTGTGCGGAGATCTAACATTATATACGGTTATTTGTAAAATAGTAAAAACCTCGCAGGACTTTGTTACTATTCTACTAAAATAATATTCATAAACGACAATTTTTGTTCCATGATTTTTAATAATCCCTCATACTCGTATTTTACTTTTGTACAAAAATAACAACGAATTAAATTGCTCTAAAGGCGATTTCAAATTAAACGCTTTTAGAAGCGCTGTTGTAGCGCTACAGCTGCGTTTCTAAATACTGCATGATAATTAATAGTGTGGAGGCGTCCTATACGGTAATAACTCTGTGAAGTAGCAAAAAAAAACATCTACCACCAACATTTGTTGTTTTGAATGATAGCACGCGAGAAGCGTTGCTAAACAACTTACTACTTTTTAATAATAATAAGTGATGGGACGAACAAGTCGCGCGCCTGGTGGTAAGCGACACGCCTGTCCTTAATAGTTACAGTGCCACTCAATGCTCTGAATCACAAAGTTCTTAGGAGCACTGCCACTGCACCATAAGATATAAGTTGACAAGTGTGTGCCTGTAATTTCACCAGCACCCTTACCCTTCAAAACCGGAACGCAGTAATGCTTACATTACTGCTTGGCGGCAGAAATAGGTAAGCTGGCAATACTTCCCTGGACGAACACTTTCACAAGGAGCTCTACTGCTACTAATGTTTTGTAAAAAGACATGGAAAAAAATTTGTTGTATTTAATGTTAGTGATGTAGTCTTATTTTACAAATAACTATGTATAATGAAATTACCGAATACATTCAATACATGGGAGTGACCCCGAATTTCAACAAAACCAAAATTATTTTCATATTTCGATTTAGAAATTTGTTGTTATTTAAATTCTAGTCACAATGTGTTGTACCAGACGTTTTTTTTTTGTAAATTCATGAAGTTACAAAGTGTTTTTTTGTATCGGTAACATCTACTTGATGCAAAATTATGTATTTTGCAAATATTAAGACGGAGCTCAAGAAAATAACGCTATGAAACAAATCCAAGAAGAAAAATTTGTTTAAGCCGTCATGCGTGCCAATGACATATGTGCGAACGTAACGATTTTAACAAATAACTTTTTAACCGACTTTAAAAAAGGAGGAGGTTGTCAATTCCACTATATTTTTTCTTTTTTGTTGCGATAACTACTTATCAAGTTCATTTACATCTATTTATCGAAATCGGTTACCGGAAAGTGCATAAAGCCGGATTCTTCCCTTAGTTTGCCATTCTTAGTGGTGGAATATTTTCCTCAAATTTAAATGGGACCACTACTGAAGTACCCTCTAAGGATCTAAGGATTCTAAGGATCATCGAAATCGGTTCATAAATGGCCGTCGAATTGAAGACCTCCTCCTGATTTTAAAGTGCAGCTGCTGCGGTTTAGAGGTACCGTGTGGCTTTAGGACGCTACGCGGTGTCAAATTCGTTAGGGGAACCATGTGTCTCTAAGGATTGTACGTGCATGCGTGACGGATTAAACAACGAATAAGATCCCGTTATTTTTAACATCGTCACTGCTTAGTGAAAATGACGGAAGCCCTTATCGGTTGTTAACTAACTTCTTTGGTAGGCGACGAGCTTAATATTTGCCGGTTACTAGTTAGTCCGAAACGACATTTTCCAGAAATAACGTTTGCTCGAATTTTCATAACCACCAAAGTGATTTTGAGTGGAAAATGTTTTTTTCTTTTAAACCTAACCTAACCTAACCTAACCGAACCTAATCTTGTCTTTGGTATAAACATCCAACATTTCCTGAAAGAACAACGGTTTTGTTATAATTCGGTTTTCGGTGTAATGAAAATTCGAGCAAAAGTTATTTCGGCAAAAAAAATTCGAGTTTGTGATAGCAATACTTCAATTGAAGTGTCAATTCTAACTTTTTCTAACGAACGTTATGATTCCTTAGATGTCATTGTAGAAGTAGTAATGTGCATGTCTCTTAAGTGTAAAATCGTTGTAGCAATTTGTTTACTTGTATAGTTACTGCGCACACGCACTTGGCACCTGTAGTCGTCTACTAATGACACCACTAATACTGTGCCGTCTTTTTGTTACTGCTATGCAGTATACGTAGTCTGCGCGTGAGTATATGAACATTGTTCGTTGAATTTTTCTATAGAATTACTTTTATAACTGATTGCATCTTAACAATCTATAGAAAGATAACCATAAACTGGCTGACAAGTTGTTTTTTGCGATAATAAAATATTTTTTTACAGGCATATTATAATAAAATTATTATATTTACGATATTTATTCATGTTTTTACTGACTCTAAAATTGAACTTCGACAGACGCTACTCCGACAATATGTTACTTCGACTTGATTTTACTCTAGATCGAATAAGTAATATGTACATAATTTTTCATTATGTTTCTTCGATGAACATATAGTTCAATACCGGACAATAGTGGTGCAAGATATAAAGGTCTGTTAAAACAGCGCCGTTGTCATTATGCTGCAATCTAGCATATTCAAAAAGAACTACACTAAAATAATGAATGTTGTGCCACTCAATGGATGCCATAAGATGGCCGTTGGCAGGGCATAAGCCGAGGCGGACGTGTAGGTGGAAGTCCAAGGGATAGGCCTTTGTATAGATATTATTATTATAATATTACTCGTCTTAGTGTGCCATCTCTTAACGGAAGTAATCTGAATTCATCTGAATCTGTAATTATAGCTGATTGCACACGTGAAGTTGTGTCTCGGAAGAGTTCGATGGTACATTGAACCACTGCAAGATTTTGGAGCCCAGTGGTTTTTCTAAGGTCAACGTACATTTCCACAGTCAAACATGTCAAAAAGAATAAACTTGTCGGCTCTTACCGTTTCTAGACTAACCTAACTCAAGCTAATTATGTAACGAACATTGTTCTTGGTGTCATCCGTGAGTATGAACTCGCGCGCAGGCCGCTAGTACTTTTAAGTAGAAGTAATTTGGATTATTCCTTAAATTCCCTTTGAAGAGTGATATCTTTACATTCTAAATACGTTATTGGACAAACAGCTGAATTAGCAAGTCGTAGTTCAATATTTGTCAACAGGATTTAAATTAACAGTTTCGAATTATTACCTTTTTTTATGTCAAACTACGTATCTATGTCTTAGGGCGCCTTCAGATTAGATGCTTATAGTAGCGCTTCAGACGCGCGACTTTTAGTATAATATTTGGAAGCGCAGTTGCGACGCCACTGTCTTTAGAGTCAACGGCTTAGCGATGGCAACCGTTAGTTGCGCAATACGTAACGGGAAATGTGCGTACCTGTCCTCCAGACAGGGAGATATAGGGAGAGCGCTGTACATGCATCCGGGACAGCTCACCCAAGGGTTGATCTGGGGTCAGGACCTGACTGATGAGGTGCATATGCAAGCCTGCTTGCACAGGTTATACAGCCCTTATCGTATACCGTAAGTGTCGGTAGGGAGGGTCACTATAAACAAAACTTATGTAGAAATGTACGAGAGTGCTTGTCGTGACTTGTGCGCCACTTTTGCAGTCACAATTAGTGAACTAAAAATTACTGCCACATTCTCACCACAACATAAATTATTCATTAGAACTTGCTTTTTTTGTGGAATTAGTCTTTATGCGGCTAGATTTTAAAGCAAGTTGCCGCCTCTATTAACATATAAGAAAGCCAGAGAATTAAATTAAATTAAACAGAAAAATAACTAAAAGGGTTTACTCGCAGCCTATACGTGGCAGCGCGCTCAAATAACGTTCTTAATATGCCTACAGGTAAGGCCTTTCAAAATACAATCTAACGAACTACACGGTTGCAACAATTTGGTCTCTAGAATTTTATTTTCAAAAAATATCAAGTACGGGACATAAACTTTGGTCGAAGTTTTCTCCAACTATTGTAGTGAGATTCATGGGAGTTATACTCGTGTATTAAAAATAAAACGTTCTCTCTTATTCTTGTGTTAACAGGGACATGTCCGATTTTAGTGGTAAAAAAAAGGCTGTGCAGCGCTTCTATTCGCGTCAATTCGAAGGCGCCTTTACTTATTTTTATTGTCACGCGTGGCATCTAAACGCGAAAATAGTGTCGACATACATAGATCCGTAAGGAGTGACATTTGCATGACTTGAAGGCTGTTAGGTTTTAAAACGTCTTTCCAATAGAATTAAAATTAAAAACAAGTCGACTTACTTTCCCAAAATGCTTGCAGCTATTCACGCTGTGGTCATGGCTGCCGGTGAGGATCACGATGTATCAGCCGGTGTTGCTGTACACGACAGAGGAGCACGGGTGCTCGTTGACCACGTTCTTCGTGCGCGTAGAACACCATGAGCCTACGTTGCTTATGATCAAGACTTGCAATAACGAGGTAAGAATGATTCTAGAAACTACTAGGTTTTCGTTCTTTATTTGACCAATTTGAGAAAAATAATTGTTCTGGTTTAGTTGTTCCGGTAATAGTGATTGTAGTCGATAAATATTATTTCGCCTATCGACTGAAGATTGATCACGCTTATGGAATAAATAGCCGAATTTTGTTCCATTTGAATCATCTTCAACACATTATTCATCCAATTACTGAGCACAAGTTCATTTGAATTGTCAATCTTTGTAAGTTCATGCGTACATACACTGGATTTAGAACTATGTTTATGAAAAATAAAAAGAGGAGATATATATTAATTTTTTTATTTTAATTCGATAAATATAATCAAATAAGGCTATTCTTGTTAAAATGTACCTATATGAATAAAAATTGATCTCGGTACTAGTAGGCTAACTGTCAAAATAAGAATAAAGAAGGCAATAACGCAAGTAGTAATCACTAGAACGTCGTAACATTCACAATTCAGTCATTTTTGGCAAAATTTTATTTTCTTTCGCAATCTATCGATAAAACTATCGACAACAACTACATAACTATTTAAACTTTGAAAAATGTGCAAACTAGTAACCCTATAAATGTCATTTTGCTGACAGACTGTAGTGCCCCAGAGTTAATTCCATCGTTCTGGTATTTACAGTAAAGAGATTTCCTACTTTTGAGACTAGGCAATTGGTGTAATTGTCTGGCAATAATTATGCTATTACTTGTCGGGACTTCTTGATACCTTTCTCAACTGCCGTTCAAGTGGTAGATAACGCAGTATAGGATGGTCCCCTATCTAATGAACTAATTTCCTGGTGAGGGTTACATTGAGCCTTTAACCATAATATAATAAGTAGTTTAGCTTCATACAAATGTAGCACTTTCCTTCACTTGGTATTATAAATAAATAATTAAAGTGTAAGTTTTTGACAAAGTTTATTTCAATTATGAATATTCTTATATTTTTTCAAATAATTTGCGACCTATAGATATGTCTAAATTAATAATGTGACAACTCTATGTGCTGAACAGACTGCAGGTCCTATTTTACTGTACCTTAAGGCTCAATTTATATTGCGGCGGAACGGAATGGAAGTGAATTTTTGTAACGATATTACATAATGAACTTTATGGTCAACCTCATGGTTATTGTGTAACGTACAAACTAGATACGAGCCAAAATATTCCTAGGAAGATTTAGCCTAAGTCTATGAACATTTCAATAGAGACGTCTATATTAAGTGGACAAACTTCTGCGCCAATGTAACCCTACTTATACAAACAAAACTAAAGGTAGAATCTTCAATTGTCTTCAGGTATTTGGAGCGTACTGTTCCACGCGATGGCTGGAGAGGAACCAAAAGGACGAACGTGGAAACAGACAGGCGTATTTTGGCACCGGAGAAACATTCCTGTTTAGGTAAGTCCCCATTTACCTAGATTTAATACAAACTATTTATTATTCACTATTTGTTGGTATCACATCGTGCGATCGTAAAATGTATCTGTGTAAGAAAAGAACAAAAGACATTTTATAAAATAGTCGACATTCATGTGAATGCGAATTTCAAAAGAAATCCACGATTCGAAATTATGAACATGGACGACTAGAAGATCTTCAGAAGTTGGTACCTTTAAATATAAATTAAATCTTGTTTCCTTTTCTTACTGAATGCAAAAAATCCTTAAAAAAATTAATTTGAGTCCGTGCGAATTAACGTTATTGTAGCAATGTAGTATTGTAGCAATCATTATCTATTTTATATATCTTAGAACATCTGCCTCCCGGCGAATAATAATCACGTTTTATCTCAAAATAATTTTTACAAAAATATCGTACAATACAAAGAACACTTGATTATTATTAACTGGAAGTGGCTGTGCAACTTTGCAACCAATGGTAAAGGCTGACAGTTAATATAATTTTTAACCTCAAAAATTAGCGCAATTTGTTGACTTTTCAAATGGTCAGTTCAAAAAGTATGTTCTTTCAAATCCTTGTCAACTTTTGCCTTAATATGTTATATTAGTAGTAGTAGTATATTTACATTTTGTTTTGCTTTCGATGTTTATTAAAGGCTAGTTAGAAAAAATATGTATATTATTTTTCTACTATGAGTTTGACTAACGAAACGTGCACAAGATGGCAGCAAGTTAAAAAATATATTTATAAGCTGTTAACACTAATTGAAGCTATCAGCGCAAAGTATTGCAACAGTTTCGTTTATTGTTGTATTTAACTGGTCGGGTCCGACTAAGGCTGAGATTTATAAAACGAACTTTGACTTGGACGTAGAAAAGATGGCGGGTTTAGCAAGTTTTTGTACTTACAAAACGAAGTCAACGTTCGTTTTATAACTTAAGAGTCGTATTCTAGAACTCTACTCAATGCTCAAGTCAGGATTTGAGTATGGTTTAAAGCATCGGTCGTATTTCCAGTGCTTGGAATCATACTCAAGTCTGCTCAAATCCTGACTTGAGCATTGAGCACAGTTCTGGAATACGACCCTTAGTCTTAGAGTTAGTTCTATGGTTCAGGTGTTTATAATATGATAAGAAGTAGCTGCTATTATTAGTTTAATAGAGTGTTGGCTCTAGAAAAAATATCCATATTCAATAAACTGTATTTTTTAGAGAAAAAGATCCGAAAATATTTCGTGTTACGTTTTTCCAATACTTTTAAGAAAATACTAAAGCCTTTTTGGAAAAATATTTTGAAAAGTTTTCACCATTTCAAAAATTATTCGGATGGTTAACGTAACACTAGTTAAAAAAGGGAATTTTCAAAAAGTTTGTTTTCAAATATTGCACTTTAGTAGCAAAGTTACTGTTTGCGTATAAAACTAATTCATAAATAATTAATTACTAGGGGCCGTAATTTGTTTCGAGTTCAATTCATATCGATAATTTTAATTCTAGAGAAAATATTTTTTTCTTTCGACGACATTTTACTTTTTGCCGTAGATAATTCAGCTCCCTTCTTATTTTGAATAATAATTTGTGGACTGAACAATAAAAAAATCGCAATTTGACATTCAAAAATTGTTTCCCTTACGAAAAATATAATTTGACATTTTAGACTTGTTTTTAAACGTTGCTGTGGCACATTTCGCTGGCCAGACTAATTACGTAATGCTTTTAAATGGCAAATGTTGTAAATGTATCATATAGTTCTATTATAAATTTATTCCTGATATTTAACCCCGCCTCTATTACATATTACAATTTATTATTAATAATTTTATTTATTTTTATCAGCAGTATTTAAATGAAAATTTCTAGTCTATGTATTATTTGGTGCCTTCGGGTAAAAGGTATTTTGCTTGTTTGTTATTTTTTTACTGCATGTTGAAATATTGTGCATTTATTTATTTGTATTTTTATATATTTTGCATGGGATATTTTTGTTTTGTGTATTTATGTCTATTACGTTTGTCATAGTACGGAGCGTTCATTGTATCCTGTCTTACAATTTGATCAATTTCAGCCGTATTTCGAATAGATAACAAGACGGATTATAAACCCGCTGTACTATCAATCGCATGTTAAAACTTAGAACACAAAGTGGCGTATTTATAATTGTATATTGTATTGTTTGTCTCGGGCACTATCTTGACCTTATTTTATTTTTTTATTATGGTTAAAGAACGCCTTTTGTGTTATAAGAGCAATATGAAAAGCAAATGAAGTTGCTTATTACATTACAATAGTATTTGAAATTTATTGAACGGAAGTTCAAACATATAGGTTCTACAAGCACGTCAAGTTTGACGAAGCTTGAACTTCAGAATAAACTCTGACGCTTACAATTAGAACGGTCAAAAACATCAAGCTTGTTGGCTCTTGACTGTACTTACTACATTTCATGATTGTCAAAGTCATGCACTGTTTTGTTTTGAAGAATGATTTATTCCTATTATAAATCGGGATCGGAAAATTAGTAAAAAAAATCTTTATATATTGGATTTACTGTATGAATTCATACAAATAAACGTTGAAACCTATGTTGAGAGTTTTCCGATTCCGTATGTTCAAAATGCAAATGTTCATTGTATTTTACCACCACCGAAAGAATGCACTCTCACTGAATGAGAATGCGTCGAAGAACAACGAACGAACTTTGTTACATTTGCTTGTCAATTTATAGTGACTTAAATTGCAGTGTAAATATTTTCTGGAGTTAAAGCCGATTGATACTTTAAAAACAAAATACTTGGCACAAGTATTCTTCGACTTTGTGAAATTTTGTGAGCCCATTGCACCAACACCCTAATTACACATATCAAAACTGTTTAGGGATAAAGTACGTTTTTACTTATTTGTGAAATTATAATTTGAATTTGAAAATGAAATTGACCAAAAAATCCATTGGTGTTAAAAGAAATTAATTAAAACGACTGATTTTTTAGTAATTGGCAAAGACATGCTTGAACCTACACATTGATATGTGTATATTATTCGTGACACAGACACCACTATTGTCGAAAATATGTTTTTGTGTTATTGACATTTTATAAAATTCATTGCAGTGGTTTATTATGCACGAGACCCAACAATGCTCATCAATCATTTGTCTTCTATTTACACCCACATTGAGCACACCATGTTCGTTCTTCTTTACCTACTCGTTCACAAAATAACTGAATGCTTCATCGTGTGTTTGCATCCTTGGCTTGCAGCCTTTACCCGGAGCGCGCCAAATACCCCTGGGTCGGCCTCACCCAGGGCTCAGGGGACAAGGGAGAAGATACGCGGGTCGCGCACGGATCAGAACTCTTCATGGCTGCTGATTCCAAGATGATCACTGTAGGAGGAGGGTCAGTAAACTTAAAACTTCTCTAACATGATACTTTTCTAGCCTGCATCCCGACCGCGCTAAATACCCCTGGGTTGGCTGCGTGGAAGAAGAACAGAAGAAGAAACAACAAGAAGAAAATATACAAGAATTGAAAGAATTGGGAGATGAGGAGGAAAAGAAAGTAGACGAGCGTACTCCACATGCAAAAAATTTGTTCATGGCCGCCGATAGTACGATGATCACCGTCGGCGGAGGGTATGGCTTGATTTCGATTAACGGGATTGCAGCTTTTACTATCTTCCATCATGTTTCGTACTTGCACGTTTCAAGGGGACCGAGGCATGACGACTTCTTCCAAGGTCCACTTTTGATACTGGTCTCATTGAGGCATGTATTGCAAATTTGAAATT
Source organism: Hyposmocoma kahamanoa (assembly GCF_003589595.1). Lineage (NCBI taxonomy): Eukaryota > Metazoa > Arthropoda > Insecta > Lepidoptera > Cosmopterigidae > Hyposmocoma > Hyposmocoma kahamanoa. The sequence goes on from NW_020653337.1 coordinate 3,997,786, forward strand.
GAATGAATAATAACACCACATGAGTGATTGATTATACATATGAATATGCATGTCAACTAAATATTAGTATTTGTATTGGTTTTTATGAATTTTGTTTTTCATTTTCAGAGATGGCCAAGCGATATGGATGGACGAAAACATAAGGTTCGGCAAAACGGACCGCTGCTCCACATTCAACAACCCGCCTCTCTGCCCCAGCGGGGACTTCGAGATCCGCGTTCTCGAGGTGTACGGCTTTGCAGGCGCGTAAATGCCACGCCGTGACCAAGTCCTTACTCTACGAGTGTCCAATAATTCGAAGTGAAATAATCTCGATATAACGTGTTTTTGCGAAGGTGTCATATCCCCGAGCGTGATATTTGTTGTGACCGCAGCTTCACGGCGTAACGCCCCGAAGCGTTGACAGATGCCGCTCGAGGTCATCAATAGATTACACACCCATGTTTTTGAACTTTCCAATCCGAAAATATCTAAAGCATCACAACATGTTTTCCAAAAATATTCAATAAAATTCAGCTGTTAGTGTTACTGCTATTTGCCGGTGACTATATTTCAATGTTATCGATCGTGTGTCAGTTAAAAATTAGAAGTCACCAATGTGCGATATTATTGATCACCCCTTGCCGTTACGATCAGACTGTGTAGATGTGTATCTATATTTATTCGACTCGCTGTTCTATATGTGCCCCTTAGCTATCCTATCGTAACACAGCTGTCCTTTAAGACAACGAAGTAGGTTGTTTCGAAATATTTACTAGTGTTTTGAATGTCCGAGTGTAAGTACAAAATGGACGTTTCTTACCTACTCTAGTTGGATTTAAATACGCTTATGTAAAAGCAATATATCTGTGGGCCTAGCCGTGCGATGGGAATGTACATTTCCCAGTTTTGTTGGTGTCGATGTGAACATTCCAGTGACTGGGTACCACACACTCGGCTACAATAAAACTACAGAATGATTTTTAGGGGTCTTATACAGATTGACAATTTAACGTAATTATAAAACCGCTTAACAATTTTAAGCAGAACTGTTATGCAGTTTTATATGGATAGAATTGTTATGCCACATAATTATACTCCCGATTTTTAGATGATTTTGATGATTTTCTTTGGGTTCAGTATGATTACGAGATCATATTTTACATGTATGTTTAGGTCCAAAGATCTGTATTTGGTATCGCATCGGAAAGGTCAAAGCCCTACATACTCGATGCTGATGTATGCTGAATAGTGGGGATTGACCCTAAGACTACGTTATACTCAGTCCATAACCACATGTCGTTGCTCACAAAAATGTACCAAAGAAATTATTTGTAGACGAATAATCCTGTTATACGTATCTGATAGATATATTCGTTAAATAAAATTAGTGAATAACACCCGAATGTATTCATATAATACAGGGTCCTTTTATAGTTGATATTTGCTCATTTTGGATGATATTTTTGTCTCTACGACTAGAAATTAACTAGAAGATAGTATGACAAAATAATTCCAATATTTGCTAGAAAAATACGTTTTTGTTAAAAAAGAAACTTTTTCTTCTCTCTATATAATTTTGATAATTTTGTAAATGCAACTTTACATTACCACAATGCATCTATCAAATACGTATATCAGGGGCAATAATGACAGTTACAAGTCACTGTTATTCAGCTTTGTTTTTATAGTATTATTTTTTACATATATCGGAGGTTATGTGCCAAAATTGGACCATTATAAGAATTTCATCATTGGTTTGAAAAATTTCTAAAACTATTACACAATTGTCGTGTATTATTTTTAATTTGATTTTACTTTGACTTATATAATTCGAGTGGAATAATAGTTGTAATGATGTCGGATAGTTTTATAAAGTGTTATAGTCATGTAGTGGTGTTATAAAAATATGTCCGCCTTAAGTTTAGAAGGTCGCGGTTGTCGTTATTTAGAAATCTAATGGGAGAAGAAGAAAGACGAGACACGTTTTCGTATTTCTTGCCTAATTTTTTTCAAAGAAATACATAAATACAAAAATTTGTCTCCGCTACAAAGGATGCGCTTACAAGTTACCGCAAAAGGCGTTGAGCTCAACAAACGCGTGGTGTTGACGACGTCATCTGCGTCAAACCTGGAGAATTATATGGGGAATATCAGCATAATGAGGATATGTAGACTTAACAGCGAAATAACGGTAACGTCAGCAACATCAGACTCTGTATGCGTTTTTAGCTTTAAATAATAGTACAATCAAATCTTTCGTCTCTCTGATCTCTACTTTTTATAATCGTCGTAATATATAATGACCTAAAAATACACGCCACTATATGTTTATAAGGCTGGTTTTCCAATGCAATTGTCGTACAATGTCACAAGAAACATATCCCTGTCAGTACAAAGGGGTTCCCTGCGTTCATATCGGTCGCGGCTTGTAAATGCTATGTTTTTTTGTATATAATTTTTTCTGGTCGAATGTCTGCCCACTTATATAACATTGAAATTGAAACAGTGTCGTGAAGCCTTTTTATTTTATTTAAAAAGTGGAAGTGTAGTTCGATTTTTAATTCGCCGAACTCAACTGCCTTTTATTATGTTGCCAGTTTTTGATAAAATAAAAATAGTGTTGTCTCGGAGATCGATGTCAATGGCTCATTTCATTGGGTCATCGTCCCTAATCATGTTACTTAACAAATTTTTCTGTGTCATTGGCCTGATGTAGAATGAACCAAACATCAGTAATTATACAATGAACATGGCAACACTATTTTACATTCGTTACTAACGGGTTTTCAATTCAAAATTCGACTTTATGGTGTTTGAGAATAAAATTTATGCGTTGTTATGTTGATGGGTCTTTGCCGCTGAAAATCCATCCTAAGTTTGGTCGGTAATATTAAAAATCTGGAACGTACAAGATTAATGATAATTTTCCACTAATCCCCAGTACTACGCTTGTGGGGATTTGTGGAAATAAATCTCACCATACCCACCACTGGGGATTTGTGGAATATACCTAAAGTGGGCAGGCAGACTCCTCAAAACGTAGCGAAACTGGGATTTGTCGTGGTACTACATATGATATGTTTATCAACGCCTAAGACTTGTTTTAAAATTCAGATTATTTATATAATTTATTGAGTAGGTAACAAGTAACGGTTTATGTATGTTATAAGCGCCCCCCTGCTACCGGTTGCATGTGTTAAGTTTTCAAGGGAGCTATATTTTTTCCTTTTAATTTCGTACAGCTGGCATCACGACTCTGTCCGCAATGTTCGTGTCGTAGGTAGATAGAAGGATTAGACTTGTATTGCCAACTGTGCCTTTTCTGGCTATCATAAAGTTGTATACATTGACTGTGTTTTCGATATATTGTGTTCTTTGCAACTTTGCAAATACGCGTACCGTCAAAGTTGCAGGTTTATATTCAGCCCGTATAAAATGACCGCCGGTCGCAGACGGGCGTCTCGCGATATGTTGCTGTTAGCCAATTGTCGTTGATCAGTGTAAAGTCTAGTCTTTATCCTGTTTTTTATTATCTCTAACGATATAATTATTATCTAAATATTTACGAATTGATATTTAAATTTTTGTGCGATTTTGCCCCGCTCAAGGGGCGCGTAGGCTCGTGTTAGTTAGTTTTTAAGTACATATAAATGTAAACTATACAGTTATTAATCTCCATTGTCCTTTTCAGTATTTGTGGTGTACGTTTTTTTTTATGTGAGGAGCATATCATGTAAAATGACAATGTGTGGCGGCTTAGCGTCGTGGCGTGATTGCGAAAGCTTTGTTTTGTTACGATGTACTGTTACATTCGAATAGTTTTAGTCCGTCGCTTAGGCGACGGTGTAAAACTCGTTTATGGTAATGTAAATGTTGCTTTATAATGTCTACAAAATATATAATCCCGTATACAATTGTCGTTTTCTTTATCTCTGTTTCGACAAGTTAGTAAAGACTATTGATCTCTAACACGTAGAGTCGATACTACCTCAGCTTTATTTATTTCTCGTACTGAACCGGTCATATCTAAATTGAAAAGGTGCTTCTTATATGGACCTTAGAGCGGCAGTTACGAGTGCGTAACTCTTGCGACATTTTCGAGACAGACTAGCGTTGAACGTGGGGAGTGGTGCTATGAGAAGTTTTCGTACCTTTATGTGTACTTGATCTTGATATTGACAAGGGAGGGATCATATATTTTCTGGTTCTACAGCGTCTGGCTCGGACCCGTCTATAAATTATGGATTGTTTCATATCAAGCGACGACGGGACGAACAAGTTGTGCTCCTGGTGGTAAGCGACACGCCTACCTATAACAGTTACAGTGCCATTGCTTTAACTCGCAAGGATCTGAAGAGCACACACTGCGCCTTTCACCCTCGGATATAAATTGACAAGTTCCATATGCCTGTAATTTCACCAGCAATCTTAAACTTCGAAATCCGAACGCAGTAATGCACACAATACCTACTGCTGGGCGGCAGAAATAGTTGAGGTGGCAGTACTTCTCTGGACGAACTCTCACAAGGAAGTCTACTGCTGCTAATAATAATAACAGATGATCCAGTTATCATGCAATTATCCGGTATTCGGCTTATCCAGCCATTATTTCGCTATAGGCACCCTACTTTATTAATACCACACTTGCCTTTTTGTTATAAAAATTACTAGTATTTTAATTTTTCTAATATAATTAAAGAGAAACTCGCTAACAGTACTAGGCAACAATATTCAATGTGAACCAATTTAGAAAAATATTAGGATTCATACTTTGGAATTCTATCTACAGCCCAATGCTGATCGTTGTGCCCATTAGCTACTTGAAAGTGATGCAAATGGTTTAAATTTTCGCTTTGCATTATACTTGCTATATAAAACGAAGACAAATGCGATGAAACAGTATGTATTATTTCTACACCTAACTATTGACCCGACATTTAGGCCAGGTTGCACTGACCATGACCACAGGCCTGATGTCATGCCTGTTCTATAAAGTTAATTGATGTAAATGGTTTATAAAACTGAGAGTAAGCATTGAACATAAGTCTATTTGTAAGGTAGGAAGTAGGTTGTATAAGTAAAATTAAATCAAACTTTTAATTCACAGAATCATTTATTGATCAAGAATCTACATTTTCTTTTAATCTAGTCCTATAGTTTGCTGCTCTCTTGGTCACAATACTTCGTATCTCCTTGTCCTGAATAGAACACAGAATTTCCTCATAATGTTGGTTTATTTCATCGAGACCCTTTAACAAATTACTTTCAGAACATTTTGCTAAGTAAAGGCTAATTAGTGTACTCAATGAAGGTTTTATTTGTGTGGAGAATTCTTTTAATTCTTCTCTGTTGTCATCTTCAAAACCACCACCATTTTGAGGGGATTTATCAAGTAAACTAAGCGCTTTCCAAATATTGAAACTTTGTACAAAAAACTGGTCCAAATCAGAAATTTCACTCAACTGTAATCTTGTAACTATTGCATTTGTGGATTCAATAATATCAACTAGATCTGAATCTACTTCCTTATTATTAACAAACTTATTTTCAAAATAATTCAAGATTTTATTTATAATTGTTAAAACATCATCTTTGTTGTTGCTATATATTTCAGGCGATCTATCAAATCCAACTAAATTTAAAGTTATCTGTAGACTTATTACTAAAACTCTTTCTATCTCATCTGTCTCACAAATATCTTCTTGGATTATCATTATCTCTTTAAAAGCTGTAGTTAAAGATTCTATAGCTTCTGGTGTAACAAACTGATTGAAATAATCTGTTCTAGTAATACCTTTATTGCAATATGATGTCAATGTGTTAAAATTCTCTAAAGCAGTGACAAGTAGATCCTTGTGCGACGAATTCTTCAAAATGAAATACAGAGTTGATGAATAGCCACAATTTTCGAATTTGTTCATCCAAAATTGTATATCTTCCTCTTCAGCGACGAATAAACACGAACTTACGAACCGTAAAACTTGAACCAATATCAAACTATCATCAGACTTCATATACTCCAAGAGTAAGGTAATAAATGGTTCCATTTTTAAAAGAGCTGCAACAACTTCTTTTTGGCAGCACATATTACCAATAATACCTGCAATTATTTCAATAAACCGCGCGGACTCAATCACAGGTAGCGCGAAATTGAATAAGTTTAAAACGTCATGTTTTTGAAGGAATAAAACTACATCTCTCTCGGCCGTCATGTCCCAAAGAGTGCAGAGATCGTCTTCGAAGGATTTTTCCTGAATTTCATCCTTTAAAGTGTCTAAGTTAGCAAATTTTAGCAATATTTTGAGAACGAAACGCTCACTGTACGCTGTGTCTCCAATAACGTCGCCTGCAATAGGTGCTGGGTTTACGGGATCCTCTGGTTTTGACTCCAGTTCTTCTGGTTTCATTTTGTATTGGTCTTAAAACCGTTTACTTCGTCTTAAAGTGTTATAGAGAAGACTGTACGTTTTAGTAAAAAATATACTTAATTCTTCTTCTTTTGAATACTATGACTCCATCGAAATAAACGAGGATTTCGCCATTGTCAAGTAAAAAACAATTTAAAAACAAGAACGATATGAGTCCTTCAGCTGAACAGAACACCAAACAAAGCACAAACTAAAACAAAGCAAGTATAAAAGCTTTGGTATAAAGTAAAGAAGCAAGCCACTCTTTTGACATTGACATTAAATACAATATTTGTAGAGACTACAGTCAATTCGGGTAACTTTGAATCGTGGTGTAACTTTGAACGTAGTTGCGTAAAAGATTTAAAAATTTATTTTATGTATAGCAATCTTTTATTTTTAGTATTGAAACTGTGTAAATCGGAACAAAATTGTTAAACGAAAGTTATGAAAAATAAAGTAATGTTAAATTGTACCTATTTCATTTCAACTAAATTAGTTCGTCTCGTTTTATTATGGCAATTCCAAGTCAAATGTCGTTTTTGAACGCACTGTCAGGAATATTTGGACAAATTCACATCTAAAAAACATGAATATGTCGTATAATCCTACACAAACTGTAAAATATCTAGAAAATATACGGTTTCCATACGGTTTCCATTAGAAGGCTAATCTTATTCAAAGTTACCAAAAATTCAAGGCAACTTTGAATGTGACTTTTGGAGCAAATGTAGAACAGTTTTGTTGAATAATTACTAAATTCCTTCTATAAGAACGAAAAAAGGGCTTAAAAGAACACTATTTAGTTAATAAAGTAATTGTTAAGAAACATAATTAAATTTGAAATTATTAGAAAAACGCAAAAAATGTTCAAAGTTACCCGAATTGACTGTACTTTGACGACAGATTTATTATAATTCATAACCTACCCTAGCAGAGTTCTGAAATAATTGAGATTTTCGTGGTAATATTTTTATAATATTCCAGTGGCACCATTCCTCCATCACAGCATCTAGCTTAGATCAGATTGTACTAAAAAAGTCGTGAATCAGTCGGTAGTTACGCCGTTTTAAAACTGTAACGATGATTTACTGTTACCGCTGGAATAAAAATATAGAATAACAATTCTAGTTACGTGATAGTATAAATTTATACTGGAAATAATTACGAAGATTTTTTTTTGTTCATTATGTTTATGACATCTACTGGTCACGTTATATTACATAAATAATCTACGACTAAAATGACTTTCTTCTAACGTTCTTTCTTCATCACCATTTCTGTCTTCGTATTTTCTTCATAGTATACTTAAAATTAAAATAATCTTTGTAAAAACTGAACCTGTAACTTCAAAAGCGCGCCATTTTCTTCCCTGCTTGGATACAAGTCCTTTGAGCCATGTCTTCGTTTAATTATGTTGGATTGGATTGACTCGGGATTGCTTAGAACAGGCCGATACGGGTATTTTAGTTCGAGATTCGTATAATTTCGCGTTTTAATCTACGATTAAGGCACAACAGCACTATCATATTCCACTTTAAACTAGATTTCACAAAATAATTTAAAGTCAAAATAAAAACGACACTTTTCCCTCCAAAAGGCCCAGAGCGAATCCCCTTTCAACCTTTTATTTTATGACCTAGAGCGTAGCAAATTAAGCCACTAATTCTTTTAAATCCAAAACAGATTTTTTTTATGTTTTCCCTGTCTTTCATTGAATTTTAATGTTTTCCCTGCCCCTTGTCTACTGCGTTAACAAAACTTAGAATACACAAGTTTTAAAAAAGAATTGTTTTGACGTCGTTTTCTCTATTATTTTTATTTTCTCTAGGCTTTTTCATGTATAATCCATAATAATTTGATACTACGATTCTCAGATTTATTGTTTTGTAATCTGAGCTACGATTCTTCAAAAAAAAATATGCACGATTGTTTGAAGTTGATTGATCCATAAATGGTTAAAATTGCCACTAAAACGATTAATCACATAACGATCGGACGAACGTAACATGTGCATACATTTCAAGTCTTTGCTTTACTATTATATTGCCAGGTCAATAAGTAACTTTATAGCGATAAAAAATTCTTTCAATCCCGCAACAAGGTTCAAATAGTTTGTAATAGTGGCAATACCAACTATACTACATTGACGATCCATCGACGAACTAGCCTAATTAATTAGTCGCTTCTTTGTTTAGAAGATATCGATTAGAGTTTCAATTATTTTCATATGCAGGTAAATCATACACATAATGAAAAATGTGTACCTTTGGAAGGCTATAGTTCCAAATATTCGTTGTGAAATCACTCAAGGTATCGTATTCGTGGTGATTAAAATAATTTTGAATTGATAGAGTGTAATAATAATAAATAAATATTTTGCTGTACCTTATCTACAGAGTTAATCTTACCAATTTATAATTGAATATGACTAGCGCTATAAACAACAATAGTCATCGTTTATTCAAATAACTCATTCATTTATTATTCAATTATTCTGATCAATCGTCGTACGCGACTGTACTCCATGCGTCTCGTAAAGTATCATTCATCTCGTTTAAGCCAGGAGCCCAACACGACATGCATACACTAATAATAAACAGTAAGCATAAATAATATCATTGCTAATAAATATCGATACGAAGAAGTGCCAACGCCTGCCCTTTATATTATGGCAATAGAGCACTAAAAACTTTTGCTTTTCTAATTTAATCAGGCACTTCGTAAAATTTTCAATCGCTTACATTTTTTAACTAATGCAGATAAGAAGCGTATACCTTTAATTCGTGAAAGTAGCAATTATTGGTAATACATACTTCTGGAAAACCCGCTAGCTTCATGCTGAACAAAGTGGCGATCAGCCATCCTGATATCAGAACGGCTGGTCAATTATTTTTTTAAATTTTTCAGAATATATCAAAGGTAGCATTTCTTGAATATACACTTAGTGCCAGATGCCACAGACGACCAGCCATCCTGACGGTCACGAAAATCGTGAATTAGTTGGTTTTAGTCGCATAATTTTAAAATAATTTGTACTTTACATAATTAACATACGCTTCGTTACGTCACAGTGTAAAGCACATAGGAACTGTGGTTACGTCATGTACAATTCCGTTATAAAAATCCACTTCTATTTTGTTGCAAATTGAGCTTAAGTTTAGTTTTCTACACCGTGTAGCCCGATATATAACTAATATAAATAGTATTATTTTACTACCATGAATAAAAGACAGTCATTAAGTTCAATTTTATTAAATCGAGTGTTTAACAGCATGGAGAAAGGAACACTTTAGACATATTTTAGTTTTTATACTTATTAAACTAAATGTATGTATGTACTAAATACTGAGAAGTTTGCTACACAAAATAGCATCTAGGTTCAGAAGTAAATTCAAAACCAGGTCACAATCTCGTATGTAAAAACTGTGCTGTGTATTTGAAAATAATTTACATTGCTTAAAGTGCCTCAAAACATCGTTTTTAACGTGGCGTAAATATTATTCCACTCAAAGAAACGTCTTTCCAACTTGAGGTTTAGTCTTAATATTACGAAATATAACATTTTATGGTGCCGTACATTTATTGGTAGTAACGCACTTCATAAATTGGCAACTTTCATGTCGCGAAGGGAGGAAAAAATCCGTTAACACGCCCAACATTCAAAACTAAATACCGGATGACGTGTCGCCTGCAATCAGACTGTCGGCTGACATGTTCGGTAACGAATGGGCCCTTAAGTGGTTTTGTAGTTCTTCGTTCAGGATTATGTAGTATTACACTAGACACAGATTAATTCACCAGACTTGTGGCAGTGACTTACTGCCTGCAGTGTATGAATAAGTTCATAAGTTAAAATATTAAACTACAGTACAGTAAGTAATTAATAAAAATTATGAAATTATTGTTAAAATGATGTCTGCTATCAGAAACACGTGAAAAAAACCTTTAGATATCGCGTAGACAATCATCTAATATGGATTACAAAAACAAAATCCGTCATCAAATGTTCAAACATTCGAATTTTATTTATTTTTATTCTGTCAGACAGTTTTAAAACATTTTATTTTAAAAAATACACAGGGCAGGCAGAGGCTCTCAATTCTAAAATTGAGTTTGCTTACATGACTATAGAGTGCCATTTGTACCACAGCACACACAATTACAAGTCATCAATGTAGTGAAACTTTCTATCCATACAATGTCGAATTATCTATATATAACGAAAAAACGGTAATCCAGCCTTAAAATAATAGCAACAGAAATAGGAATTGCGTGTAACTAACAATCGGCTTTAACCTTCCTCGACGGTTCATCACCATGCTGGTCTTGTTTCCTTTTTCTGCTTTGTTTGCCTTTGTAACCTCCCTTGTGTTTAAATTGCTTACTGAAGTTCTTTTGATTGTGTCGTTTCTTAACCATATCTTCAACGGTTCTTTTTAAGTATTCTGTCTCTTCATCATCTTCTAGGAGCTTGAACACAACATCAGCATCACCAATTTTGACTTTGCCATCTGGAAACTTTTCAGCGAATTCTTTAGCTGCATTCTCTTTGGCGAGACGTACCCAGCCTTTCGTGTCACCGACTTTGAAGTCTATATATGCGACATCAACTTCTGTAATAAAAACATATGTCGTAAAAAGTCTGAACTTAAAACAGTTAGTGGATTTTTCAAATTTGATCCAAGCACACATAATATTGCAGAAGCCACAAACGATATGTTCATGATTACACAATCAATTGAAAATTTATGAGATTTTTTATTAATTTACTTGTATTGTTATGAATATTAAATATTTACTATTGCATTTTGCTATGACATTTATTTATTTTTAAGAAATTCTCGACTAGTTCGTTATAATATAATCATTAATACGAAGAGAGAATACAGAAAAATTTGTTCAGTCTGACAGGATCTTGTGTCTGTATGTTGTTTGGAGAAAAACCTTCATAGATTTCTCACAAACACAAAGAAATGCGCGCGTGCGCACGTGCGTGCGCCTGATGGTTAGCTACACGCCTGTCCATAACAGTTACAGTGCCACTCAGAGCTTGTAAAGATCTGAGACGTAAGTTGACAAGTCCCATGTGCACCACCAATTTCACCAGCACCCTTACCCTTCAGAACTGGAACACAGTAATCTAAAATTACTGCTTGCGGCAGAAATAGGTAAGGTGGCAGTACTACCCTGGACTAACTCTTTCACAAGGACCTCAGCTCTACTGCTACTAAAGGTCAATACAGTAAATAATCTTCTGTGCTCAAAATGTCATGCATGAAAAATACTTAGTTGTAAGCTCAATATGACTGTATCTAACTTACCGAGAGCAACCAATGCCTCCTTAATGTTCTCTCTCTTTGTGGTATCTGCTGCTTCACTGAAATACAGTACAGTTCCTTTGGGCAGTTTCAACTCTTCTTTCTCTTTTTCAAACTGGAAAATTAGAATTAACATAAAATAAATAATATTTAACAAATCCAATCGAAGAATTCATGAAAATACAGGAAAGAGAGACTATCGACACAACATAAAAGACTAGACATAATCATCCCAACTGCAGTACAAACATATTGTAATGATGACAGTCTGTACTTCCTTCTAGAGAAATTCATGCACTCTAAAGCATGAAACATAGAAAAAGCTATACTCAATATTGTAGCTCTTCTATCTTGACATTATCAATGAACAACTCCTAATATCTTGTATATTCTTTTCAGAATGACCTGCAGCCTTTTGAATGAGCAATAAAATTTAAAACTTGATTTCAAGCGTAATTTGGTTTTTATGAAATAAAGACATTTTGAAAGAAATTAAACTTTCATTACTTACAGCTGCCTCTTTCTGTTTATGTTTCTTATCTCGTTTCTCTTTCTTCTCAGAATATTCTTCCTGCTTCTTCTGGAAATAGGCCTCTTGTGAGAGGATCAACAAGTCTGTCTCTCCATATTTAAGGTCCTTGTTTTCTAAGAATTTCACTGCCTAGAATAATAAAGCAAATTAGATACATTATTTTGCATATGTATGTGTTGAACATACTGCCATAGATGTGATACTGTCACCAACTACGGTGGCCGAATGGTTACCCCGGTCTGACATGCAGAGGTCCCGGGTTCGATTTCCGGAGGGGTAGAAAGATTTGTATGGCCTACATTTCTCTCGTAAATTTGGGTGTAATTTGTGCTTGACCATGTGTGTCTATGGCACTCGCGACACAGGTTTCCCTAGTGCGGGCCTATGAGTGTGTACAATATAAATTATCATACATTGTAAATTTAAAATAATACAGCACCAAACAAAAAAGACATTCCTGACCTGTTCTTTGTTCTTGAAAGTGACAAAAACTGATCCCTTGAAGATTCGTTGCTTCTTTGATCTATCAAGATATTTTCTCATGACGATATTCTCCACGTCTCCATGCTGTTTAAAGAATTTTAACAATTCATCGAGTTTCGAATCTTTTGGAAGGCCTTTAGTGTATACTGTACGTCCTTGGAGTTCTTTGCGACGTTCCTCATTCATTTCCGGAACTGGCATTTCAGGACTTCTGCGAATCTTCTGGTTATCTTCTGATAACTGTATAAAAAAAGCATGATTAAATGTACGTAGATAATTGTGAACCCCAGTTTTACTACTCCATATTTGTTTTATGTCTTAACAATGTGCACATACATTTATGAAGTTACCCAGTAGGTTAGACATTTTCCACATTGAATGATAGGGTGGAGACCTGAAGCTCTAAATCACAATATCTCATTTCAATGAACAGAGATGCAGTTTTAACTAATTTGGTGGATATGACGACGGCTTTCGATTTCGTGTCACATAAGTTAATATGCAACAAAATATAAGAGTACTGTTTGATAGGACTCGCTCACGACCTAATAGTCTTATCTTGAAAAACGCCAACAGTAAAAACATACTATCTATACAGACGCAAACATGGATAAAGTATTAAAATCAAGTATGATGAATTTGTGGAGTACCGCAGGGTAGTATTTTAGGGCTGCCGTTATTCATACTATATATTATTAACGATTTGTTAGTCCACGTTAAACGAGATTGTCCTCTTTGGTGACGATTCCTTTATGGTAGTCAAAATTATAATGAATACTAATTAAATTTAACTAAAGCACTACCCTTCCCGATATACTTGAATGGTTACTATATAATCAAATAATTTCGTAGTGAATTTAGATAGACAAAATCTGTGTGCTAGAAAAATTCTGTGTGCTACAATCGAGACCTAAGAATTTGAACAGTGAATTAGGAAGGATACAGTATTACTTAGATTGGCGAGATAAAATGTTGGTATTATTCTTGTTGGTCATTTAAGCCAGGCACATATTAACTTAAATAATAAGCTAGTAGATATACATGTAAATAAACAAAAGGCGGCTGTTTGTGCATATCATATGGCAACTAGATATTTTAGAAAACTATAAAAACAAATAAAAATATGGACCAAACAACGCCTTATAATGGTATTTTAGAGAAAAACAGTATTTGTATTAGCTTCAAAATTATTCAATATATCCAGGTAAAACAACTAAATTGTATACAATTTTTACATCTATTTTGGTTTTCTTGATTATTTTTCTTATTATTTAGTGCATAGACAACATACCTATAAGCCTATTTCATTATATTCATTATGTCTGTAAGCCTAGTATTTGGCCAGGCACAGTGAAACATACTATTTTGTTATTGTCAACTTCTATACTCTATTTAGTAACAGTAGAGTTCCCTGTGTAAGAGTTCGTCCAGGAAAGTGTTGCTACCTTTGCCACCTTACATACTACTGCCGCCAAGCAGTAATGCGAGCATTATTGCGTTTGGTTTTTTAAGGGTAAGTGTTGGTGAAATTACAGGCACATAGGACTTGTTAACTTATATGTTTTCGATGACGGGTGCAGTACTAGTGGCCTTCAGATTTTTGCGATAATATTGAATGAAGCTATGAGTGGCACTGCAACTGCTATGGACAGGCGCGTTGCTTATCACCAGGTGCACGACTTGTTCGTACCATCACTTGATATCATAAAAAAATACAATCCGTGTTAAGGTACAAATAATTGTAACTTCAGTCACCAATATTTGCAAACATATGTCACAATGCTATACTGTGTTTTATCCGCTCAATTTGTGTATTGTGAAGAGACATTTACATAGGAAATTAAACTAGTTTTCCGGGTTTAAATTGCGTATATTTGTTTTTTCAAACAAACCGATATTTCGGGCCCTTTACAGGTCCCATGGTCACGGTTGACTGAGGTGGTAGTCATCAACCAGTTGTGCCTAATATTAATGCAAAACATTTTTTATCAATTAATAATGGAAATTAAAATAAATTAAAACATATTAATTAGTACTGCAGTCTTATGTCTGTTTGGGATTTTTCATCAGAGGAAATACTGGATCCCAAACTGGTGGCACAGAGAAACCATCTTCCCTGTTGAAATTAGGATGTTTTTTAATTTCAATGGCTTTTTTAGTTTCATTTCCTATGTGTAACAATCGCGAAAACCTCGATATGAGACATATACATGTTAAACATAATGTGGACATAAATAAATAAAATAATATTTTTATAAAATTTTTGAATTTATAATTATACCTCGATTATTCCAGACGTAGACTTGCTCAATGCATTAGCAATGACTTTTGCGTCTTTGCTCAGTTTGGCTAGCCGATTAAAACGGGCAAGCACATCCAACGGAACCCACCCATCATCAAGCTTTATTTGCTCACGAAGAAACTTGTCACGGGCAAGGTTCATATCACCTATGGAAAAATAAAGAGATTACAGTATTCTTTTACCAGCATTTCAGCCAAAAAACTAGTGTAGTTAGAGAGAGAATTAGAAAAATACAGTGTTTATGCACAGCAAATATGGACTACAATGTTAACAGATCAGGGGGCCTACCATAACCTTCCCAAAAACAATCTTATTTCAATGTAAGCTTAAAGTAAGCTTATTATAATATTACTCATATCCGTACCATGACGAACCTGTCAACCAAGTAATATATTATTGCAAAAGTAATTGAAAAAATGAATGATTCCCAATATTGTCTATTCCTTACTAAAAATAGTAAAGAGATAACGCTATGTGAACTATATAATGCCATCTATTTTCTTTTTGATGTTCCGAATCGTGTTATCGTAGTATAATGTTTAAGTACTTAATGTTATTTACATTCAGAGAATTTTGACTGTTAAAAAAAGAAAAGTATGTAATAATAAAATCTATTAAAATTAAATTGTTGTCAATAATTATATTGCATTTTCATGAACAAAAATAAATAAAACAAGTTGAGTCTTGATTGTACACGTTGTGATTTCGGAACTGTAGTCTAGTGTCAACTGTTAGTTTCGCCAAGGAGCATATAGTTGGCGCTGTCATAATTTTATGAAATAAACATCGCGTATTGTTATTTAATGAGAAATTATTTCCTATGTGCTATTATGTAAATAAATAAGTTCGACTTAACTTTTAATAATAAATAAAGAAAATAATATTGTTTCCATTGCATCCGTGTATCTATTTAATGATTGCTAACCTTGACATAAGAGTAATATTACTTTAATGTTAAAGTCGCGTCATAGTACGAACTGAGTGAATGAATAGTGACAAAGCTGCCAATATAACATCATAGTTTTAACATTACAATAAGCTTACTTTAAGCACGTTATGGTATGAAAAATCAATGTAAGGTTAAAGTAATATTGTTTTAAGAGGTTGTGGTAAGCTCCAGCACGAGAAATATATTAAAGAAATTATTTCACACCTAAATCAGTACAGATTTTAGGAAGAATAAGATATAATTAAAAGCTTCACGAAAATGAAAAGCTATACGAAAATTTTGACAATATTATTAATTTTTATGGACAACTCACATTCGACCATAAAATGAACTATGTCAAAATGGTTTTCTACTGTCCGGCAGTTCAACTTGAGAATGCAGAACTACCACAAAGTGACTGTGTGAATTATTTGGAGTTACATCTTGATCAGAGACTAACATGGAAACAGCACATAAAGGATAAACGAGAGGAACTCAGCCTGCGATACAAAAATCTGTACTGGCTGGTCGGACGAAACAGCAAGCTGTCAATAGACAATGAACTGCTCATCTACAAAACAACACTGAAGCCAGTATGGATGTATGGAATCCAAAGTGACATCACATTTTATTCTTTAAAATACTAAATTGTTATTAATTCTATTTTAAAAAACCTGTTCATGTCAAATAATGTTAATAGTTTTTTTAAAATTTAATGGTATACCTCAATCAATCAATGGTATACCTATAATAATAGTGTACATAAAAACAACACAAATATTAATTAAATTTTTATTGAATTGATATTCAATAATTTTTTGTGAAATTACTCCACTAGTTTGTTATAATTATTAATACACGGATCGAACACTCAGAAAAAATTCCTTCGATCCATTCGGATTCGAACCAACGTCTTCTTGCATACCGTGCCGGACGCTATACCAACTAAGCCACGGAACGAACCAACGGACCTCACAAATCTTTCTATGTGCTTGCGTCGTGTCTTTGTACTTGGTCTTTCAACAACTTTTTAGTCGTAGCGCCATCTATGAGAAATCTATGACAGATTTATCACCCAGTTAGTACCTTTACAGCTACCAGTCCTGGCCACACAAATATTTTCAAAACTTTGCAACATGTGACATCATGATAGTGTATTATCGAAACGCAAGCATTAATTTGTGTCGGCGTGCATTTTTCACACAAATTTTGCATTAGATAGTTGTCAAATGCGTTTTTTGCTTCAATTATTCACAATTTCCAAAAATTATTTTTTCGAAAACCTTTAATTTCCTAAAACTGAAAATTGGTAGGGGCGTTACTTTTCACTATATCTATCTCTAAAAAAAATTTGAACGCCCGACTCGACGTCAGCTGTTCTGAAGTGGAGCTGGTGTCTAGTCTGGATAAAATTATTTTAGCACAGAGATGAAATTTAGTCAATATTACTATTTAGAGCACACCAATGAGGCAGCATGTTCCATATATACGTGACACGAGTAGGAACTTCTAACCAAAGTATACATGCTAATTCGATACACAACTGGACTAACCAAAGTAATATTCCACCTGCTGGATAATTGCACTTTCCAGTTCCGTTTCATCTTCAGCATTATTCTCCCGCTCCTTTCCGTTCTCACCGGCGACTTCTTGTTCAGTCATTTTCACTAAAACATCAAAATAATTAAATTACTTCAGATGACCACAAAAGGATTTAAGATGGCGCAACTTGATGATAATTACACTTACCAATAGTTTCCAACGACGATTAAGCAACGAATAACGTTTAATTACAACTATATAGCACTACGATTGCTATTTAGTGGTAAACCACAATGTTTTTCGTTAAAAACACGTGTTTTTGCTACCACCAGCACCGGCGTCAAAAATGGTAGTTATGGGGGGGGTATGCTGCGCGGGGCTAGGGGGAAGGAAGGATTGTCAAATGTTTTCGTTCTGAAATCATTTCGAACATTCTCAATTCTCACAAAAAAA
The DNA here is from genome assembly GCF_003589595.1 of Hyposmocoma kahamanoa. Classification (NCBI taxonomy): domain Eukaryota; kingdom Metazoa; phylum Arthropoda; class Insecta; order Lepidoptera; family Cosmopterigidae; genus Hyposmocoma; species Hyposmocoma kahamanoa. Next base: position 4,015,736 of record NW_020653337.1, read on the forward strand.
TTCAATCACACTTAACAAAATGATAGAAAAAATGACAAAAATCCTGTAATTATATTACATATGTGTGTAATATTATCTCCTTAAGAAATAAGCAGTGAAAAATGTATGATGAAGTTCATTGCGTCTATTTAATTTGTTTCCTTATTTTTTCAATGAAAATATATTCGTTCACTTTTCTAAACGATATTGTGGTTGTCAATAAAACCGCTCGCTATTTATTGTAGCTAGATCTTTGCATTTTTCATAATTTTAACTCGTAAATGGAATAAGGCTCTTATATAGTACATTAGTATATACTTGTCGACGATATAACAATGGGGGTACGAGGACTAACCACGTATATAAATTATAATCGAGACGCCATACTGGAGCAGTTCTATCTTCATAATACTCAGCTTGTCATCGACGGCCACAGTCTATGTGCACAGTTGTATAGCTCCCTCAACTGTTTCTCTGCATTTGGAGGCGATTATGATAAATACGCTATGCATGTGAAGAATTTCTTCAAAAACCTGCGTAAGTGCAATGTCTTGCCATACGTTCTTTTCGATGGTAGTTACGAAACAAGAAAACTTCGTACTGCCTATAGTAGACTCAGCTCAAAGATATATGGCGCGTCCAGACTTGATCCTGTTACACAAGGTAGCTTGCAGATATTTCCTTTGCTTCTTAGAGACGTTTTTATTGAAGTTTTGGCAGAAATTGATGTTCCGTACACAGTATGTGAATTCGAGGCCGACGATGAAATTGCTGCATTGGCGCGACACCTTAATTGCCCAGTACTAAGCTATGATTCCGACTTTTTCATTTACAATGTTCTGTACATACCATTTAATACTCTAGAAGCCAAACCGCAAACTTTGGTAGAAAATGATAACAAAGTATATGCTTTAGAATGCAAAATCTTTAAAATCGAAAATTTAACAGATCATTTTGGTGGTTTAAACAAGGAAATGATGCCACTGTTAGCAACTTTGCTTGGTAATGATTTTGTTGAGAAGCGCGTTTTCAACAAGTTCTTTTCACAACTTAAATTGCCTAAGAGTAAAAAAAATCAAAATGAGCAACAAAGATGCATTCACGGTTTATTAAAATGGTTGCAAACAGAAACTTTAGACTCGGCAATTGCTAAAATATTGGGGAGGTTGAAGAAAAATAAGAAACACAAGGTATTTGCCATTATAAAAAAAAGTGTGGCTGCGTACAATACTACCGAGTGTGAATCATTAAAATATTTTGATGTTAAGATTGAGGAAAGAGTAAACCAACCAGAGTTAGAAATACTTGAGGCTTTTGATGGAGAAGAGTCTAGTTCAGATAGTTCAAATAAAGAAGATAATGTGTCTGAAGATAATAGTGATGTTGAAGCAGAAGATAATGAACGTCTTGGAATGCCAAATTGGTTTGCCGATTATATAAGACAAAAACGTATACCACAATGTTACATAAATTTATATACTCATCATCTATACTTCTGTTCTCCGCAAGCTGAAGATTACTCAGATGATGATGCTTGTCTATGTGCACTTCCATTGGTAAGATTTGCATTTGACATACTCACAGACTTTGCTCATGAGAGTTTTACAATTGTTTGCAGGCAAAAAAATTCTAATGATAAGAATTATACAAGGTTACAGGTAGGAACTGAATATTCCATACCAAGGCCTTTAGAAAAATCTTTTACCGAATTATGCTATGATGAATTGTTCTTATATTTCAATGAATTTGTAAAACTCAAGATGCAGTCTTTGGATTTCTCAGAAATTGAATTGTTACCACCAAATTTCAAAATTTTTATGATTTCTTTACTTTGGTGGGTAAAAAATTGCAGTGTACCACTAAATCATATACACAGTCTGTTTATTTGCTACATTATGCTTGAAGTTATTGATGAAAAGACTGGCACATTCCGTGGTCATTATAATTTTAATAATAAATACAGCAAGAAACTTGAGGAATTAAGAAAAAGACCTAACACAAAGTTAGACAACAAAGAAATGGAACTTTCTTTGAACAAAAATAAAGTACAGTATGAAGACTGTTTAGTTGCTGCCAGTGTACTTTTAAAGCATTTTGAAATTGATGATAGTATCCGGAAAAAGCCAAAAACTTATGATGTAAAAAGGATGCATTCCTTTGCACAATTCCAATATTGTTTAATGCATTTCAATAGCTTAAACAAATTGTGCGCTGAACCATTTACATGTACTAGATATTCAAAATCTTATAATGGGACATTTGTTTACAATATAGCTTTGAAATTGGAAAACCAATCAGACCCTGAAAATTTTGTACATCAGTACTTAAATGGTGCCAACACTGTTCTAATGTTTTATAGAAGTTTATGTTTTATTTACAACAGATGTGCTCAAAAAATGGACTTGATAACAACAAAAACAATTGGGAAAAAACATAAAAGAAGGAAACAAAATGTTAAGAATGAAATAAATTTTATTGTAAGGGGATTTGAGTCTGAAGTAGTAATTTGATCATGGTGCATTCAAAATGTAACCCTTTGATAATATAATTATCTCTACAATATCTAGGTGTAATAAATTTCGTCAAATTAATTAACGAATTTCGTATTAATAGTGTCCAACATAAATGTCAGAATAGAATATACAAAAATACAATATAAACACTTAATTATGTAGTCTTAGTACCTAGTTAAGTTTTCTTTTTACCTTCTTAGTCTCAATCTCAGGGATACCACTGCCATGAATTAGATCATTCAATTCCGCACTTGAAATATAAAGAACTAATACCCCAAGGTAACTTATCAAGACAAAACCAAACATTAACTTCCAGTTCATAGCATGAATAAATGGGTATACCATGGACCCGGCCAAAATAAACGCTACTGTTAATACAGCTAAATAGGCCACTCCTATGAAAAAACCTATTGCGATACCTAACAATCTCGAATGATATGTTTTAGGCGTTATAAACAACTCTATTATCACAAAGGGGACAATTAACGTGTGCATGACATGATTCATCCATAACGGAAATATCTCTTCTATATTATCTGGAAAAATTAGATCTTTATACAATGTATAAATTGTCCAGAAAACTATTGCGATATAAAACGCAAAAGGAAAAGCCACGCCGAAGAAGATGTCTTTTAAAACTCGAATTTTTGATGTTTTCTTCGGATATACTTCGTTGGAGCCGATGAAATCGTTCAAGAATGCGAGAGCAAAGTATGTTGTCTGTACCACCTGGAAAAACAGATAAAATTAAAAAAGACACGAGTGTTGACACAGACCGATCAACTTGTAAGTATTGGCATAAGTATTGACAGTATACAAGGTAATAATATATTCACACGCAAAATAGGCGCCTTGACGTCGAGTTGCGGACACCAGCCCGTTACACCAAAAAAACGGTGCCACTGCCTTGAATATACTTGATAATATTCAAGGTAGTGGTATTATTTTTTTTAATAGTCTTTACCTCCTGTTTGCCGCGGAACGGAATGGAAGCAAATTTTTGTAAGCACAGTTTAAAGAACTTTACGTTTTATGTTAATTGTGTAACGTACGTACAAATTAAATATAAGCTATAAAACAGGCCGCGTGTGTTCCCGAGAATTCTTGTAGTCTCGGGAATTCCCGCAGCTACCACATCGTATTTAGTTTATACCTAATTGACATAAAGTTTATTATGCTATGTACAATTTCGTTACAAAAATTTGGTCCCATTGCGTTCCGGGGCAAGGTAAATTGAAACTTATGAAGCCCACAAACACTACGAAAAATCGCTACGATCAGTCGGTGTCAATCAAACGGTGCTCTCTCGTCTGACGTGTGTGACGATTTTTTAAAACAGTGAGCATAAATAATTAAACAAGTATAATATCATTGGTCGAACGGAACAGTATCAAAAATTTAATAGACAAATCGGAACCGGATCAACTGTGCCTTAATCGCAGTCGTGTGTTCGATACACGACGTCTGTTTTTTTTTTCATATTTTCCTCCTTTTCTCAAGGCGGAAATTAAACTGGTAAATAGTTTTCTGTCTCTATCGCGGAACGGAATGAAGATACGATAAACTGTAATGTGTGTGTTTGTGTGTGTGTGTGTCCGTCTGATGGCAACGATTTTTCGTTTGTGGGCCCCATGTTGTTTTATCAGTACGAGTTAAGAATAGCCTAATGTAAAACTTTTTAGCAATAAAAACGACTCTACTATTTGCATATCCAAATTTATATTGTAAAATAGAGTCCTTATTTATAGTGTTTTATATATTTTGAATTACAAACATTTTTATATCAATTTTTTACCTACGTAATTTATAAATTCTAAACATTTCAATATCTCCTTCGAGGTAACTGAAAAACTGCTATTTTATTTATCTACCCTCATCATACTTTCTCCTTTTGAACGAGCTAGACTTAAAAAAGCTTATTTACTACACTTATATACTGAAACAAAATAAAAACAAATATCTACTCACCAAACACCAGATTGTGAAGAACATATACCGAAAATTGAAGGGAAGATGTTTGAACGGTTCTGCCTCCTTAGGTAACGGTATTTTTACATAATTTTGATCGTACCATAGCGTAAAACAATTTAAAACTACGACCGACAAATGAAAAAGAGGTATCAACATGTTAGTATGATAGTAATAGTAAAACTAAAACGTGGTACGCGTGTGTCGTTCTTCGTGTCGGCAAAGAAACTCGTTCTTAGAAATTCAAGACCAGTTTTCGCGCGTAATTGGCATACAGAAGAGCTCAAAGGTCTTTGACCTTGGAGATTGAATAAAATGTCAGCAAAGTAACGTAAGGTGTTTCCTCAAATACAAGACAAGTTATTTTTACCATGTAGTACCTATAATAAGGCAAGTAGGTGCCTATGGCAATGCCATAGTTATTAACTGCCTCCGTGGCCGAACGGCTACCATGCTGATCTGCCATGCAGAGGTCCCGGGTTCGATTCCGTGGTCGGGAGAAATATTTGTATGGCCTACATTTATTTATCTCATGAGTTGATAATGTGACAACCCTGTGCTTTGAACCTTACGCCTTATTCAGAGTGTGTGAGAGAGACAGGTAATGTCAATCTCAAGGCATATTCGCCATCCCCGGAGAACAAAATGATAATCGCAACAAAGTAATATTTCAGGAAAAACAAAAAACATGTTTTCATTGATAAGTTCTTAAATACTGAACGTAGTTAGCTGTAAGCAAAGAATATTTTTTGTGCATTTTTATATTATAAATGAAACAGCCGTTAGTTAAGCCAAAATAGAGATATATCAATAATAAATAATTAGTCAAAATCAATCATCATGTTGAATTTATATTGTGGATTATAATTTTATTCTCGTTGTGTCTGAGCCGAAAACAAGTATTGCACCGTCGACTTATTATTTTATTCTACGGGTTGCAATAGTACAAGTGGCGAAGATAATAATTACGTATATCTTATTCTCGTAAACATAGTAAGATATTTTTTTGGAAAGGTCTTTTATTTTGCTGTTACAATGAAACCATGATATGATAATCAACTTTTGCTTTATTATACGAACAGTTTGAAACGGGAATAAAATATGATAACTGCGTGTATCGTTATTTTGTGTAATTATTTTTACGAGAACATAATTCTATTGTCATTTATCATATTAAGAAACATAATAACCTTATTCTTGTGCACTTGGGCATGAGTAGAAAATTTGAATGATATTGTATTATTTTGTTATTCCGTAAGTAACTGCTTAAAAATCACGAAAAAAATTCAAAATACATATGTATTGGTACCTAAAGATCTTAAATATGATATAACACTAAAACTGTGATCATGGCAGTTACCTTTTTGTTCTCCGGGGATGGCGATTTGTACGTCTCCTAAAAATCCTTTGCCGTCCCGCCCCGTCTGTGGGTGCCGGGATTTTACCAAAGTAGGGCAATGTTTATTATACATTTGTAAGCATGGTAAAGTAGGTCTGGCAGCTTTCAAATGTATAAAACGTCGATATTTATTTTGGCTTAGAAAAAAATGTAAAATGGTCTTTCTGTCCGTTCACATAAACTCTTTAAAATGTTTTTGAAAGAAATATTAGTAATAAAACTTTCTCGGACACATCATTCGAACATATAAACCATTTGCATTCTTATATACTCTGCCTTTTTTAAAAGATGGAGTAACATTAAATGACATTTCATTGCGTAAAAGTGTTATCCGCTTGCAAGCAGCTAGTGATTGCTATCGATATCGATTATCTCGTATCGACTGAATGTTGGCCACGTATATGCAATAGCCGACCTTGTTTCATTTAAATCATCATCGGTCCATTATTCGTCCAGCAGCTGGGCACTGGGCACAGGCTCATTCTAATCATCAATTCTCGCAAGTTCCTATATACATACACTGTATTTAGAACTATGTCTAATAAAAATACAAGGAGGAGATTAATTTTAAAATTTCTCATTTTAATTTAATATAAATAATGAAATTACCCTGTTCTTTTTCGGCCAACTGTCAAAATAAGAATGAAGAAGGCAATATGCAATTAGTAATCGGTAGAAAGTCTAAAATTCACAATTCAGAAATTTTTAGCAAAATTTTACCTTCTTTCCACAATCTATCGATAAAACTGTCGACAACAACACTATTTAAAATTTTATGAAACCTGGTAACCCTGCAAAATGTCATTTTACTCCTTGAAAAGGACATATTGTAATGTTGGTGTTTTTTAACCGACTCTAAAAAAGAAGGAAGTTCTCAATTCGACTATTTTTTTAATGTATATGTTATGCGATAATTCCGGATTTGTGAACCGATTGTGAATGATTCTTTTTTGTCGGAAAAAGGGTACGTCAACGTAACCTAAGTTTAGGTTGTTTCTTGTGTGTTTGAATAAATAAGTAAATAAAAAATACTAGCATGTATGAAATAAGGTAACGGCAGGTAATAAGGCCTAGCTAAAGGAGATTTGAAATAAGAATGCTGCCTCACCGGGACGCCGCGCCATGGCGAACGTCGCCATCACTGAATACTTGGCTACCTATGGCAACCGACAGTCGCTAAACAAAGAAGCCAAAAAGTAGCCAAGACACGTAGCTGAACGAACGTGCATTCACTACGGGGCGACTATCTGGCGACTGAAGTAAGGGAAGCGCGGTTTACACGCGTACATTTTGTTGGCTACGTCGCGTCGCCGTCGCCAGCGCGCCAGAGTCGCCGAATTCCACACAAGGAGCGTCGGTAGTGGCTACGCTTCCAAATTGGCGACGTCGCCAATCGGTAGCTAAGTGAGGTAGCCGCCATACATTTCAATATCCATTTTTGGCTGCGTAGCTGGCGACGTGGCCATGGCGTGCCCTGCCAGTATCATAGTAAATCAAAATATTTTTCTAAAAATCATTCTTATAGATTTATTGGAACAACCATTGACTTACAAATAAATGGACGACGGGTCTAATACAAAAACCACGAAAAAAATGTCCCAAGTCAACCTATTCGAAATTTAAATTGTAATGTCATCGCAATATCGCGCTGTCAGTCGAACAAATGAAGACTAAAGCGGAGTTTGGCGCTCTGTATACGATTTTAGCGCCTTACAAGTGCGGACACTTTTTAGCGCGGACCCGACGTCCATATAATTGTAAGTCAATGGGAACAACATATAAACTTAAAATGGCATCTGTTACCATAAACAAAATCAAAATGAAACATTGAAAACGCCAGTAGGCAGTAGGTAATTTACTATAGTAGGGTTAAAAGGCCTTATTAGCTTTAACGTATAATATAATCGAAATACACACTAAATTCGGTACTTGAGATCAATAATCAGATAAATACAGTTATTTCACTTGCGATTGTTGCAACATATTTATAAATTACTTCTTTAACAACTATCAGGGCACTCAAAGCCCCAGCATCACTCACCCATAAATAAATGGACGCATTCCTCGTGATACGACCCAGAAGCTTTTTCAAACTAGCTCTCTTGAGATGTTTTTTTATTATAACAAGTTGTGTAAGACGTAAAAGCATATAAAGGCGTTTTAGAACATGTCAACAAGTTTAGAACAAGTCTGGTCAAACGCATGCAAATACGTTAAAATTTATAATGTGATCTTTTCGCTTACTGCGGTTATCGAAATGTTTGTAAATTCTACCTTATGTTCAAACAGCTTGTGTTCATTTTTGCATGCGCTAAGACATTTATAACAGTTGCCTGTTTGGCCGCTGCTCAAAAAGCTTGTTTAATATTTAATTTACTATAATTAAAAGCAGGTAACTTTAATTAAAAGTTAGACAAAATTAGGTGTAGGTAAACCTGGCATCATAGGATCTAATCTACCTAACTAATCAGGGTTGTCACTGATGTATGTTTTTTGCACATCAGCGGAAGCGGATGTGGATTCTATTTTATCTGTTAAAAAAAACAAAAAAATTATTTACTCCGTTAGCTCAGCAACCTGAAGTGAACCTTGACCCCCGACACAAGTTGGCGTCAGCGCGCACTGTCTTGTGCAATCTGCTCCCAGTTGTTTGCGTGCAGGACGTGGAGGATATTAAAGAAATAATGTACAGATCTTTATTGAATCTGCATGAAATAACTTTTATATGTTGGTGAAATAAACAGTTGTTTTAGGCTCAATTTATGTTGCGGCGGAACGGAATGGAAGCGAATTTTTGTAACGATATTGTAATGAACGTAACGTGCGA
>NW_020653337.1:4079421-4149132 GCF_003589595.1 Hyposmocoma kahamanoa
CATTTAAAAACCACAAGGTATTACAAATCATGAGGCATACACTCGGCTGCATATTTCTTTTCTCGAAATTCATACAAAACCAAAATAATTGTTTTTAAAATACTGATTACAAAACTACTTGTCCGTGGAAGGAAACGTCCCTATTTACCCGTTTACCCACAGTCATGGTGCTTTTGAAGTTCATAATGGCACAATTATGCATTTTTCGCGTTTTCGACTGGTGTTTATCTACGATAACGGTCGAGCGCGTTCTGAACTGTAGCAGTGGCAAATGCCCAAAGTAAGTGAATTTCATTTACTTTGGGTACGCGAAGAAGAAGAAGAAGAAGTCTATCTAGATATATGTCTGTGAAAACACAGATGTCAGCAGAAAGATGAAACAAAGCGCTTCGTGCCAATAGGTGGCAAACCAATAACATAAAGAGATAAATCTCCTATATAAATAAAAATCGTGTCACATAAACGAAAATAACGAAAATATTTTTTTTATTTCTGACCCAATTCCAATAATAACAACAAAATATTTTTAATACCATTCATATTTGTTCGTTCTAAGAAGAAGCACAAATTATCTTAGCAACTTTAATGTTCCGTGAAAAAAAAATATTTTTCCAAAATGGCGACACCTAATACAATTACTCGAATAAAAGTTAATCAGACAAATGGACGAGTACAAAGGGCTCGTAAAAATCAATGTCATTCCATTAAATTATCGAACGTCTATTAGATTAATGGTTCCCGATATTATTTTTACGACTTTTCTGGCAATAGGCGAATGAAGAATGAACGAATGAATAATGAACGATGAATGATATTTTGCCTAAAATGTGGTATACCTCCTCCTCAACAAAATTCGCATCAAAATCTTTCTACGTATAAACTAAACATAATATATAATTGTAAAGTTTTCGGATCCAGTAATACATGGATCCCCACTGGTGTGTTGTCTTTGTCCGAGCGTCATGTTTTACGTGATTTTAATTTAATTCGGAATCGGTCCGATCGGGTAGCCCATCCGAGTCTCGAAATCAGATAGGTTTTCGAGCGAGAAGATGAACCTGATTCCTATTATATCTTTCTAATTTGTGAGTTAAATCAACTATTGTTTCGATTGGAAAAGTCTAACGTTTCCGATCGGCCAGTTGTGAATCGCAATTATGCGCCTCGACTCGACAGAGACGCATTTTCCGATCGGGAGAGGAAATCAAAATGAAGCTGCAGTTCGGATGGATTTTCGCGGACCTACCACGAATAGGATTATTAAAACAATGGCTACAAGGAACGTCCAGTTCACACTTCCTCTAATTTGTTATTCCGTGGCTTAAACCTTGAAGAAGAATATTGTAATACAACCCTTTTGGCGAGATCCACAGAACTACGAAGAAGTGAAAAGGCAAATTGGACAAATAAAGTAGACTATAATTTAAAACCTAGTCTTTATATAAAATCTATCCCCAGTGAAGATGATAAAAATAATAACGCCCAATAAACGTTTGTGAAGTACACTCACCTACATTTCATTGCCATATTAATGTTATATTACACTCCAATAACTTAAGGTCACCGTAAAGCGTAGGTATAAGGAAGGAAATACGCGTATTAACTTGTTTATTGTTCTGGAAATTGTGATAAAGTGAATCTATTGGCTCGGTCCGCTCGCACCTTTCACAGTGTTTGGCATTGCGTCTAGCGTCTGTTTGCGATTTCGACATGTGGATCTACGCGCTCGTAGCCGCTGAGGCACTGTGAAAGGGAAGACGCCGCTGCGCCCGCGCCTGCGTTTTGAATGAGCCCTTAGGTGCCTTCAAATTAGACGATTGTAGAGGCGTTGCAGTGACGCGACTGTGGCGCAGCAGCATCTGAAGCGCTTAAGTAATTTTATAGTTCACTAATAATTGTGACTGCGAAAGTGGCGCGCGCTCGTCACGACAATGGCGTTGCAACTGCGCTTCGAAATATTATCTAAGTGCCTTCTCGAACGAAAGGGTTCGATTCCCGGGTCGAAATAGATATTTGTATGGCCTGCATTTATTTATCTCGTGAGTTTGGATGTAATTTGTGGTTATCTATGTGTGTATGTCCATGGCACCCACAACAAGTGGCACGACTGCAGCGCCACAATGGCGTCGCTACAGCGCTTCTATAAGCATTCAATCTGAAGGCGGCGTTATATTGTACTCTGCATGTGTAACAACATTTATACGTGTCTGTCAATTAATAAATAAGTGTTAACCAACTAGACTTAAAAGCCCATTATGGTACTGTCAATATTGCGTGCAAATTGTTTGCAAAGGTAGCAATAGCGCAGTAATAAATTTTCCCAAATAAGCTTAATAAGAATAGAGCCAAAGCCAAGGAAAAAAAGATAATTAAGAAATAAAGACTTTTGTAATTAGATTTAGCAACATTTACAACAGTGGGTGGGTTCCTTAATAGGTATTTAGTGTTAGAAAAGGCTCAGTGAGATGTCTTAGGGTGAGATTTTGTTTAACTTGGAGATAACCCTGGCGAATGATCTCTTTATTGTACAGAAAAAGTCACGAATATCAAACAGATGGAATCACGTCGACCACATTTAAAAAAATTTCAAATATTAACCCTACCTTGTATATGCATATTTCAAATGGCTGAATTTATTAGAAAAAACAGTGAACTATTCGTTAGTGCTGTACTCACTTCTATAAGACCGTCTAGATATAAGAATATATTAAGCCTTCCGCAAAGTACATTAAGCATCTATCAGAATCGTCCGTATTATATAAGTTAACATGAATTTTATATTGACAAACTTACGTAGTTTTGGTTAAATTATGTTGTTATGTTATTTTATGTATTTTGACATGTTATTTTAATTTAAATTGTATTTTTATTATTATATTTTGTAATCTGTGAAATAATGTAAGCCAAAACGTAGCGACTAAGTGCCATACCCCTGCGGAGTGTCATAGCATTAAGTACTTACCTAATGGAACGTGTATTGTTGTGACTTGCATTTTAAATAAATAAATAAATAAATATCTATTCAAATGTTATTTCGCACCCCTTGTGTATTAAAGCCACATCTCCAAAATGATTATTTTTCAGGAGAAGTTTAATGATTCTACGAATGAAATTGATCGATAAATGTTAAACCTCATTAGCATAGTTATACGCCTCACATACATATGGCACTGCTATTACAATGGTGTTTTTGTAATAGCAGTGCGATATGTGCGTGATTTTGAACTATTGTTAAACTGCCTCCGTGTCCCAGGTTCGATTCCCGGGCCGGGAGAATATTTGTATGGCCTACATTTATTTATCTACTCATGAGTTTGGATGTAAATTGTGGTTGTCTATGTGTGTGTCCACGGTACCCGCGACACAGGGTTTTCCCTAGTGCGGGGCTATGTTGAGTGTGTGCATTGTAAATCAAAATATGTGAAATTCAAGATTATTCTACAGCTGAACATAAAATTTGATTCTCTTCAAGTCAATAAAACCGTCGTTTGTGTATTGCAAGAAACAATTAAAATATTCTATTTAACACAAAATTAGACAATTTTTTTTGTGAGCTGTTTCTGGACAAAACAAGTTAGTTAGTTAGTTACTAAAAATACGAAATTATTTTCGCGTTTTATTTTTAAATTTAATATTTCGGAAGTAGGAAATTGTTTAGATGTCTGCAATAAACTTTAAAGTATACATAAGTTTTAAGAATAGTTCTCGGCAAGTCAGTAATTCGTTTTTCTTCGATTCTGAAAAAATATACTTTTTGAGTTAATAGATTATTGTATTAACGATGCGACATATATATACTTAGTTTTTTTTATGATACCACGTGACGCGACGAATAAATCGGGCGCCTGGTGCCAGAGCTTAAGTCACCTTGAGACATAAGAGATCACACTAGCGTCTTTCAAGCGATGAGTGTGTGCGTTATTATTATTCATTTCATTTAATTTGTTTCAAAACTTCTGCCACATAATTATGGTGACAACTGCGCTCCGATTGGTTGGCCCGAATTCGAAATAATTGACGGGTGTCGTCAATTGTTTCACTTCAAATCAACCAGTTTAATTTGAGCTTTGCTATAATGGGCGAAAATTGAAAAATTACATGTTTAACATTTAATTACCGATGAAAAGTGATTCCGTTTGTTATGTAATTAGATGTTTTTGTTAGATGTTTCTTATCTTTATTAAAATAAATACAGAATATTTTTAGAACGAGACGTACACACAGGTCAGTTGTTGGCGCTGTACTATTTCAGTTTTCTAATTTGTGATTTCAGCACAAACCACAGTTGATATTTAAAATTGTGATATAAGGCCCATTGCCGACCACTGGCGCAAACCCCCGTACAAACGAACACTCATTTTAAAATTAACAAAGCTAATTTTTCTCATGAAACTCTATTTCCATTTTTTATCATTTAGCTGTATGGTTTGATCCTTTGCTCGTAAAAGGAAAAAAATGAATTGAAATTATTTTTTATTGAGCATTGGCTATTGAGCCATTACTTTAAAAAGTTATGAAATAATTAGGAAACTCAAAATGTGTCTACCTAAACTAAAAACTAATTCGTGTACGTAAAAAGTGTTACCATAAAAACTCGCCATTTTTCTCCTTAGATTAAAACATTAAAAGAATATATATTTCTGCGTAAAATGGAATGAGGATCGAGTAACAATATGTTCCAACTCAGTTTCTGAGTCAGAAGCGAATTGGGACCAAATTGCAAATTTCAAAGGGTTCTGCGATCTCTAGCTCTTCTAGGAGAACTAGATCAACTATAACTGCCGTGGAAATTACCCACACAACTATTCAGAATCTTTTCTTTAATTGGTTTGGTCAAGAATTAAACCCGAGCGATGTTCATGTGTTATCACGCGCTACCAAGATGACATATCTACCTTCTATCACTAAAATAATTAGATTTTATTATAGTCATTTATATGTAGGTACGTATATCACTGTACGTGACCCGTAAAAGACATTCTCTTTGTTCCTTAGACACTGCAGGTGTTATATTGAAATACAATGTCAAAGAACTATTAATCTTGTCCACTTTGTATTAAGGATGCTAGTTCTCTGCTGTCGATGGGCAAGTAAAAGTAGGAAAGTCGGGAAGTCCCTTTATTTTGTCGCGTAGTTTGATATATTGCGAGGGTGGGAATTAAATTGGGATTATTTGGGTTATAACTTTTTTACCCTTATACAAAGGCCAAAGCATATTTCAGATAGCGACTCTAAGAAAACAAACATCTAAAGCAAAATGCTCCCTCATAAAATTTCCGCTTCACCAATACTGACATATTTTTTTCAAGATAGAGTAAAACAACGTTTTCGGGGCATTATTGGTGAAATTTGAAATAGACATGTAAGTAGTTGTTGTCGACTATTTTATCGATTGATAGATTGTGAAATTAGATAAAGATTTTATTGGAATAAGGAAAAAGCTGCAGTAATATGTGCATATCATCGGATGGTTTATTTTGAAGTAAGTCAATACAACATGACATGCAAATTAAAATATTTTAAAAGGATGGAACAGGAGGAAGAAAAAAATATAGTTTAAAATGATAGAATAAAAACATTGGTTACCCAGTGTTATACAACAAACAATTTTTATGTAGTGATGTACTCTTTTAAACTTTTTATAGTTGCATTATACTTACATTACAAAACGGGGACAAAAGGGATGAAACAATTTAATAGTATTTACATATCTACATCAAGTGGGCAAAAACCTATTAAATTGGTTTGACACAGACATTACGAATCTTTTCTATGTTTTTGTAAAACGTGATGGCATTTAATAAACTTAAAAAAAAAATACATGTGTATAAATAAAGGTTCCTGCTCACAAGAGTGCTATAGAAGAGTTTTTGAATGGTCAAGAAAAATTATCTCCCTAATTTAATCTCTACATACTTGCCCCATCCCATCTCCAGCACACCAGCAAGAGGGCTGGCTTCGCAGCTGAGCTGGCGGAAAGAATAAAAAGTAATAAGTACCAGGATCTCGACTCAAAACGAAAAAATTAATAGATTGTCTGGCAAACCCAAGCTTCTTCATCTTGCCCATCGCATTAGCATAGCCATAGAAAGGGGGCACGCTGCCAGCATCTTCGGCACGTTGCCGCGGGGACCCAATTTTATTCATGTAATTTAATTCTAGTTTTACTTTCTAGTATTTAAGCTTTTATTGTCCATTATCTCTAAATAACTAATCATAACTAGTATATAAGTTCATTCTTTCATTAAAACTTTGCTGTATGTTGTATGCTATATTTTCATTATTTTAAACAATTTAATATTTTTAATGAATATTTTTATTTCTGTTTATCATTTTGCATGTTTCCCACTTTTAAGTTTTTAACTACATCGTAGCAGGAAATATGTGTTGTAAATTTTACGACGCATTTGCATGTTTCGTAATAAGTAAATACTAAAAATATTGAATATTTATTAACTGCAACCAGCTGCTTGAAAGCTGGCAACCACTTTGCGAGTCGAATTGTAATTGGGTCTTTTACCCTCTGTGTACCTATTGCGTGTTTCAACTTAATAATATTATTCCAGAATAAATTTAAAATGTCTAAAAACAAATGCATTAAAAAAAATTTAGGAAAAGTTTTTCGTTCGGGAATGGCAAGCTGTTCCTCCGTCCCCTCATTATAGAAATTCTGTTCCCAGTAGGGACCCAAAAAACTTCATACAGGGTTGACACCGAACACACAATTTTGAATCTGCGCATTGTATTTTTCTTTTACAATACCAAGTCACGGGACTTCGCTGCAGTGACGGCGCTTTCACTGCGCCCTTTACCCTGAGACATACGTTGACAAGTCCCATGTGCCTGTAATTTCACCAGCACCCTTCAAAACCGGAAAGCAGCAACGCTCACACTACTACTTGGCGGTAGAAATACGTAAGGTGGCAGTAGTTGCCTGGACAAACTCTTTCGCAAGGAGCTCTACTGCTCCTGTATCTATAATAATTGCGCATTTACCTCCATCTCACTGATGGAAACTCACGATAAGGTCGACGATGGGGCTTATACACCTAAATATATGTAATGCCAATTGATTATTGTCACCACGACCAAAATAGATCAAGAACACCTTTAGTCAACATGAGTGTACGAAAGATTGATTCGTCGATGAGACGAAAGATGTGTATCAGGATCGTAGTAAGTGGAAGGCTTTAGCTACCCCGGTAGGAAGATATGTATAATTGTAAAATAGTAGACATTTACAAGGCACTTAGGAGTCGATACCTACTACCTTGCCTTCAATTAAAATTATTCCCATAGAAAAAATGGTTTATTTCGCCTGGGTCCAGCGGCAGGGACACTGCCTTCATTTCAGAATTTTTTTTTACGGTTTAGTTCAATTGGTATTAAAAAGAAATTTGGTATGTGTAAACTATCTATTAAGTACAGCGGTTCTGTTGTAAAATTTCGAGGTAAGTTTGTGTTATACAGTATAGTACAGTATAGTAATCAGTGTGTATCTTTAATTTTACTATACATATTTTCCAAGGTGATTGATTCAACGCTTTGACTGTTATGCAGAATAAACCAAAGCCATTTGAGGTTGTATAGAATCTTAAAGAAAAATATAATATTTGACAAAATTTAACGTAAAAATATAACTGGAAAGTTTATAAGTAGAAAATTCCTTCGAGAGCGGCACCCTACGACGTCGTGGGCAGAAGGCTGGCAACTTGTCCCCTTTTAAATAGCTAAACTTATTCTTTGACGGAAACAACTTGTGGACACCGGAGGCTTCTACGAGGCGATCTGACAGCTCTTTCGCTAGAAGTTTCGCCTGTGGCCCCTAGGGACCCAGGGTTTCAAACGCAATAGTCACAAAGCTATAACACGGAGCAAGATTTTCGTATTTGAGTCTTTTGCGGTTCTCGGCCGCTCTGACGACAGAACTTACACTCGAAAAGCTGTCATGATGTGGTCTTATTATACGAATGGTGCTATTTTAAGATACATAAAGTGTTTAGTTGGTGTAGCGTCTGGCACGGTATGCTAGAAGACGTCGGTTCATGATCCGGGAATCCGGCCAGATTGAAGGAATTTTTTCTGAGTGTTCGATATTTGCATTAATAATTATAACAAACTAGTGGAGTGATTTCACAAAAAACAATTGAATATCAATTCAATAAAAATTTTAAATACATAAAGTGCCAATCCGTAAACAGTAAATAGCGTATTAAAAAACTTGGTGAAATATCATGCACTGGAATACAGTTGAATAATAATATTTTCACTGTTGTTATTCTGGTTTAGATGACGGACAGTCCCCCGTTGGTTTGTTATATTTTTTTACAAAGTGGAAGATTACAGTAAAGCTAGAATGATGGCGGATTTAACTGCTTATGATATTCATTGTTATTTTTAAGTACTAAAGCCCAAAATAAATAGTAAAATTATATAACAAGAGAGCGTAAGATTTCATGACCCCTATATACGTCCCACTGAGAGGATTATAATATATGTTAATGTTCATTATATGTACACCCTCGTCACTGATTTGAATTATTTGATAATTTACCTATTTACTCTTCGTTATCAATTCGTTCAGTCCGCAATGAAATAATAACGTCAGTTGATCGCAATTAATACGTTTATACACTTTTCGTAATTAGTTCGAAAGTACAAAAGATGAATCAAGATAAAATGTATTGAAAATGTCACGTGGCAAGTTCACAGAGAACGGCCGCGCGTATATTTTTACTTTCCAAGTATTTTTTTTTTATATTATATTATTATATTTTCATTTATGATATCAAGTGAGGGAACGAACTGCACTTTATGGGGAACGACAGGCGCTTACGCACACGCTTTAAATCGCAAAGATTTCAGAGGCACTGCCACTGCCCCTGTCACCATAAGACATAAGATGACAAGTCCCATGTGCCTGTAATTTCACCAGTAATGTTCTCATTACTGCTTAGTGGCAGAAACAGGTAAGCTGGCAGTACTTCCCAGGATGAAGTCTTCCCCAAGGAGATCTATTGCTACTAAAACTCACACATCGTTCGTTTTATAAAGTATTGATAATTAAATAACTTCACTCCTTATTTTCATATGGAAATCCTCATCATCACGTCATATTCAAACGACCCACCCAGTTTTAGCTGTCAAACTGACTGATGTGTAAGCAAAGAAACCATGATCGAAGTGATTAATGTGATTAGTAAATAGCCTAGTAAATCGTTTCTCTAATATCATTAGCAATTTCACCTATCTCCGCTAATTACTACATAAAAGGGACACTTCTAGTTGAGTCTGATATGGTTAGAGATCTCGGTGTGATACTTGACAAAAAATTTACTTTCGTACCTCATATTGACAAAACCACAAAAAGTGCCTCTCGTACCTTTGGTTTCTTACTGAGAACCTGTAAAGTCCAAAAACAAAGTTAATACTTTATAACATCTTAGTCCGTAGTATTCTGGAATAGTGTAGCACTGTGTGGCGTCCACATTTCGCCACTCACACACTGAGATTGCAGACGATACAAAAGAGGTTTGTGAATCATTTGGCGTTCTACACTGGACAAGCTAAAAAACTTCGTTCATATAAATCAAGACAAACACAAAGTTCCAAACGCTGTCGTTGGAGAAGCGATGGGACATTTTAGACATGATGTTTTTATATAAATTATTAAATAATCAAATTAACTGCAGTTCACTTCTAAAATCTTTGTATCATTTAATGTTCCCCGCAGATTATCTAGATTTCCCTTAAAGTCTCTTAGTTAGCCTTTTCGCAGGACTGTTGTAGGCGCGGATTCTCCCATTGCTAGGCTTTGCTAGTTTTACAATGTTCATAAAGCAACGATTGATTTACACTACTTCTCTGCAGTAAGAACCAAGCGCGAAATGCCGTCACCTTCCTAAAACTCTGTCAACTAACAACTTCTTTTGTAGACTTTCGCTTAGTCTTAAGATATTAATTAACACTATTTGTTTTTTTATTTATCTAAATAGTTAAATTAATGTATACACTTTTCTTTTTACTTTGCAATAATTTATTGTGCATGTAGTGTCGGTCTATAATAGATTGTGCACTTAGTTTTAAGTTTTTTTTTGCATATATGTTTTCTGATCTTTTATTGGTGTAACAATTGTTGACTGTTCAAATAAAAAAAATCAGATCATCAATAAGATATAAAGTTAGATAAGATTCATCCTTTCGTAAGCCACATTACGTAAACAATAAACCGAATTGTTACATTACGTTTAAAGTGATAACTGGTGCCGACGTATATAATTTATTTTGGATTAGACAACATTATAAACGTTGCTTTGATCCCAAGTAAGTACCTAAAGTACTTATGTTATGGAAATCGAAAACAAAGACGGTACCACAAACACCAAAACCGGATATTCGGACGGGAATCCAATCCAGGACCTAAGAGATGACGATGCTATGAAAAGCGGTGTTAAGGCTACTCGACCACGAAGGTCATCATAATTGAATGGTTTTTTTGTGATTTCAAGCGGCGGGATAAACAAACACTGTCAATTCATTGCAAATATACTCTCTTACTTAGAGACCCCCCACACTAGCGTCTTTCGAGCGTCAGTATCTTGCCAACACACGCACAGCGTCGCCACTACGTCCGCAAGGCAGCGACGCGACGTAACGCTAGCACTGAGCGACTGCTCTGGTGAATAGTCTCAAACGTTGGGTGTACGCCGCGCTGGCATTGCGTCGCCGCCCTTGGAAGACGCTAGTGTAGTGTTGTTAAAAAACGGTTTTTTTCTGAGGTGAAAAAAAGTAACAAAAAAAAACATGAAAAGAAACTGTTTTTTTCTGGAGTACGTTTCTTTTTCTAAAAGTATGAAAATAAAAATATGACAATTGTATTTTTTTACTACATTTCCTCTTTTGTTGTTAATATTATTCGTCATAGATAAATTGCTCAAAATAAAAGGGCAACACTCAATAGTACCCCAACTTTTGAGTAAGCACAAAAAACCTAATTACTAGAAATATTTTTGTGGCAATCTATAATTATACATTTATGTTATAATCTCAGTACAGAGTACTGTAACCATCGACCTCAAAATTTCGTGCAATTACATCTATTTGCAAAGTTTTATTGAAATCGGTTGCTCGGTTACTCAATTTGTAGCTAATTCCCCAAATTGCGGGGAATTTCAACTCGATTGGGCATTTTGTGGGATTGACGCTATGCGGGGAAAATGCGGGAATTCTAACATTTTACCCATATTTTACCTTTTTTTTAAGATAAATCGATTTTATTTTAGCTGTTACATTTGTTTTATTTTATTATTTTATTATTGATTTATATTTATTTATCTAAGAGCGATGTGAATATTTTTTTCACATCGCACATATCCCTTATATATTATGAATTATTAGCAAACCGCTTTATATAAAATTATTCGGTAGGATTGAATGAACGAAACGAAGACACAGAAAATTTTGATGACATTACAAGTGTGGGTGACACCTGTAACAGTAGTAACACTAGTAACACCACAAATGAAGATTAATTTTTTGTTATAATTATCATGGTTGTTAATTTTAATAAACATGTTATATATACATATATTGGCATGTATATATTCTTAAAATTTATTACGGAACATGGTAAAGACAATTTCACTGAAATATCTCAAATAACTATCGAATGAAACTGATTTATTGACCTCCATGGTCGAGTCCGCTTGCATATCGGTTTTCATGTTGTCTTCATCTCTGAGGACCCGGGTTCGATCCCCGGCCGATTCAGTTGTAGAAAACTAACTTTTCTATATTGTTTTTAGTAGCAGTAGAAGTCCTCGTGAAGGAGTTCGTCCAGGGAAGCGCTGCCATCTTACCTATTTCTGCCGCCAAGCAGTTATGTCAGCATTACTGTGTTCCGGTTTTGAAAGGTAAGGGTGCTGGTGAAATTACAGGCACATGGGACTTGTCATCTAGTGCCCCTCAGATCTTTGTAATTTAAAGCTCTGTGTGGCACTGCAACTGTTATGAACAGGCGTATAGCTTACTATCAGGCGCACGACTTGTTCGTCCCGTCACTGGATGCTCGAGGTCCTAAATTCGACGGTTTTTTTTAATTTTTTTTTGTATATGTACGTTACGCGATATTTGTGGACCGATTTTGATGATTCTTTTTTTGCTGGAAAGAGAGTATCTCGGTAGTGGTTATATTTAAATTTGAAGAAAATATTCCTCCTTTTAAGGGTGGCAAACTAGGGGATGAACCCGGTTTCGCGCACTTTTGAGGTCGGTTTTTTTAGTATACTGTACTGAAATTATTTAACTTCGAAAAAGCGTTTTTCTGTGTGGTCGAAATACACAAAACCCAACTTAGGGTCTCACTTTACCTTAAGCGAGACACGTTGTTCGTACTAGGTAACTAGACCTCTTTCATTGATCTTCAGGCTCTCACCCTTTACAATATTTTTTTTTTGAAATATTATGAAATTATATCATTGATTGCGCTTACGTAGACTGCACTGTAGGTAAATTCTCAAGTTATTGGAAATTCGTACGTTGCATATGTAAATATGAGTTGCTAACGTAGTAGTTATTTTGCCTTTATTCCTTATCTGTGACACGCAATATCTATACGGCGGAGGTTGTGCGAGATATATGGTCTTCATGAATAATTCAGTAGTTCAGAGTTGCGTTTACGGAGACCGCTAGTGCCGCGGACATCTTGATAGAGTTTGCATCACTTTTGTTTGGGTAAAGGGTTAAGGTAAGGTAAGGTAAGGTAAAGTTTGAGTTAGTTTTTGCCTTTGATCTCTTGAAAGGAGTTGTCTGTTCATTTTCTGGATGTTTATTTATGTTTAGCTTATAGAGAGAGCGGTGGTAGCCCAATCGGAGACGGTCTGCTTTAAATTGAGAAGTGCGGGCGGCATGTTTTTTTTAGCAATACCAAGTAACGGTAATTTATTATTTATTTATGAGGAAAATAGATATAATATAACTATTGCAAAACCATTAGCTCCAGATATTAATATACACCCCCTGAATTGTTCCATTCAATGTTTTCTTCTCACACATGCCGTACAAATATTCCGATTGTTTATTTATTCTTTTTATTTATTTATTTAACATTTGCAACTTAGCAGACAAAAGTCCAAATCGCTACAGACACAAAAACAACGAAAATAAAAATATAAAATTAACATAATACATTTCACAGAAGAATTTACAGGCATCATTTGTTCAAATACTTCCCTACAATGACTCATCAGACAATCGTGCTATAAAATAAATCAGTATGTGGTGCCGTCTTGAGAACGGAGTTGAGGAGTGTGATGGCGCGCAGCACTGGTGTGCTTCGGTTTGTGTGCGCGACGCGTCCCGCGCCTGCAGCACGCGCGCAGCGTCAGGCACAAATGGCCTTAGCAAAAGCTGAAGTAAATAATCTCAGTACAGAGTACTAAAAAAACCGATCTCAAAAGAACGTGGATTTACGTCTATTTGCTAAGTTTCATTGAAATATCCCCTAGTTCGCCACTATGCAGGACTTGATACTGGAGATAACAAAAATAGGTTCTCACTACGACACTACTCAAAGTATATCGAGAGAAAAACGCCTTGAATTGGAGAAATAGCATAATCAACTAAATAATTGCTGAAAGTAATTGCTCCTAAATTAAAGTTAGGCGCTATTTATAAAAATGAATCTTCATGCGTGAACAGCCACCTTTGAGGTGGATGATTTTCTTCAAAATGAAATGGGATCACTATGGAAATACCCCCTTTCCAACAAAAAAAGAATCATGAAAATCGGTTCACAAATACCGGAGTTATCGCGTAACATACACACAAAAAAAAGAAAAAAGAACATGCAGTCGAATTGAGAACCTCCTCCTTTTTTGAAGTCGGTTAAAAAGAGGAGTCAATTTTACGGCGATTAATATTTACAAAAAACTTGGCCAGCGCGAGGACGTTTAAACGTAGTGACATGTAAAGGAATATGAAAAAGTTAAAACGTTGAATTTAAATTGTAATGTCATCGCAGTACTGTCTAATTTTGCTTGCTTCGCTGTCAGTCGAACAAACGAAGACTAAAGCGTGAATGACGCTCTGTATACGATTTTAAACGCCCCATAAGTTCGGACACTTTTTAGCGCGGACCCGACGTCCATATAATTGTAAGTCAATGGCAATTACCTTTATTTATGATTCCAAGTGACAGGCTTAACAAGTTGTGCGCCTCGTGGTAAGCGGCACGCCTGTCCACGACAGTTGCAGTGCCACTCATTGCTTTAAATCGCAAAGATCTGAGGGTCACTGTCACTGCTCTTGTCACCCTGATATTTAAGTTGATAAGTCTCATGTGTCTGTAATTTCACCAGCACCCTTACCTTGGCAGCAGAAACAGGTAAGGTGACAGTACTTCCCTGGATGAATTCTTTGCTAGTAAAATAAAAAATGCGTGTCGCGGCACACTCAAACTGGCCTTGATCGGCTATTAGCTACGGACAGAAAGTCTGGTTTGTTTTCAGCACGCCCGATACGAGTGAAGTACAGACTAGAGCGCAAACCATACATACTGAGGACTCTGTTGTAAACACTGATGCTTTCTCGTCAAAATTTCCACATAACAATGTCAGTTCAGCTTGAGTTAGTCAACAAAATAATTTAGTTAAACATGCATAAATTTATGCTTAATATTTACATGTAACTGTGTTATATTCAAGTTCAGAGACATAAGCTGATAAGTCTCATGTGCCTTTAATTTCACCAGCACATTCCAAACCGAAACGCAGTAATGCTCACATTACTGCTTGGCGGCAGAAATAGGTAAGGTGGCAGTATTTCCCTAGACGAACTCTTTCACAAGGAGCTCTACTAGGATGGGATACGAATGGAAATACTTGACATATTGTAGATAGAATAGGTTCTGATATTATTTTATTTTCTAAAGTAAAGTAATACAACGTACTAAGATAAAAAAGTACTTGCGTCATCTGTGCACCGAACCGGTCAAACAAACATTTGATAAATTCATTGTAAATACCGTAGATACATATTCAAGTTTCTTTCTTTCAAGTTTGTTTCTTTTTGAATAAATTGTATAATTGAACAGCGTTCATTTAAATTAAGATATTATGTTAATTATCTATTTATGGAATCAATTATTTTAGGACGTTGGTAGCCTTAGGGTTCACAACCCTCGGAAAATGTGGGTTGTCCCCAACCCGTTATTGTGCCAACGTGCCGGACTGTGGGCAGAACCCTCGTCTGAGATGAGACCCATGCCGAGAAGTGGGACGTATGAATGGTTGATCATGATTTTATAATAATAATTCTTTATTGCACAAACAAATGACATTGAAAACTACAAGTTACAGAGGACATATACACAGGTGAGCTTATCTCTAGAAGAGATCTCTTCCAGCCATCCCTAGCAGTGATGAATAAATTAAGTCTGCGGGACATCATTGTACAACACATTTGTTAAAAATAAATGTAAATATAATTATCATTGGCGACAATATAAATATGGCTGAGATAATAAACCTACATAAACTTTCCATACCTGCATAGATACATACGTACACAATATATACAGGGTGTAAATTTGAGACGGGGCAGCAAGGCCAGCTACCTTAATCGTTGTAATTACAGGAAAACGGTTCTAGAAGACTATCCATGAATTTTGAAGATATTTTGATTGGCATTCACAGATTTTCAAAAAACTGGTACACTCTGCCAGATAAAAGGCAATTTGTACAAAACTTTTTTATGGCATTCGATCCGGTCTCTGGTAAGGATCAATAGTCTCTATGGGACCAACTGAGGTAAGACTACTCGAAATGGCAGAAATCGCAAAAAATCTTTTACCACACATTTTAAATGAAAAGTTTTTGTTAGAAACGAAACTGGCCACTACGCTACAAATAAGACTTAAGTAAAACCAAATCATAATCATATCACTATTTTTTAAATTTGGAACAGCTTTGTTTTGTTTTGTTAATGGAGAATTGTCACTTTTAAGACGATTTTTAATCAAAATGTTCTCAAGCAAGGAAACAAATTAATTGAAACACATGGTCCTATCAAATGGCCACCGCGTAGTCCTGATTTGACGCCCCTTGATTTTGTCTTTGGGGCTAAGTAAAATATTAAATTTATAAAAAAAATACAACAGTGTTCAAGATTGAAAGACGCACTTGCAGCAATTTTCAATAGAATCCATCTGAGTAGAATTTCAGCCGCTACTTGCTCTTTGCGGAAAAGAGCGAATCGATGCATCCGTCAATCAATTCGAGCACTTACTATCATAGATTTTTTATGTTATTTTGTTTTTCGTTATTGTTTTATTTTGAAATACATAATACGTTGTCAATTTGTTAGTTTCCTTATTGTTAGTTATCTTAACTACCTAGAATAACTGATTACTAAATAGGTCCCTACAAAATGTATGGTAAAAAGTTTTTTGCGATTTCTGACATTTAGAGTACTTTTACCTCAGTTGGTCCCATAGAGTCTATTGATCCTTACCAGAGAGCGAATCGAATGGCTTAAAAAAAGTTTTGTAAAAATTGCCTTTTATCTTGCTGACTGTACCATTTTTTCAAAATCTGTGAATGTAAATCAAAATATCTTCAAAATTTATAGATAGTCTTCTAGAACCATTTTCCTGTAACTACAACGATTGAGGTAGCTGGCCTTGCTGCCCCGTCTCAAATTTACACCCTGTATGATTAATCAAAACAAATTATTAGTTTATATATATGTTACTGATTAACTTCCGAGTTTAACAGGAAGTGCTCTTTTAATTTAATTTGTACTGTTTATATTTTTTTAATAATAGTACATAACTTAAATTTTCACTAAAAAGTAGTAGAAAAATTACGAACACTAGGAATTAATACACGAATTTAATGTCTACTGCACTTGTTTGGAATTATCACAAGAATTGAATGTATGAAATACTGCTCTTGTGAGACGTTTATAAAGAAGAACTAGTAAGGCTGCCGCTATTGCAGCAAGCAATTTCCTCGATAAATTTACTTTTCTTAAAAAAATAAAAAAACACAAAAAAAAATTGTTACCTAACCGCTTAGTTGGAGCACTAAATAGTTTTATTTTAATTTTAAAAGTTAGGATGGATCACAGGTTGTGGAAGGGGTGGAGGGTTGTGGAATATATTTAAAACTAGCCTTATAGTAGTAGAAGAGCAATAGTTTATAATCGCTGTGTGTTACCAAAGTGGCTTAAAATATCAAGTCGGAGGTAACTTCAGGATAAAATTTTGAGGTTGCCAAATAAAATTCACAAATATTTGTACGAACTGTTGAAGGCGAGGCACGTTTTAACAATAACTCCTTGTACATGCAAATAGGCCAGCAGCACAGCCTATTTCGTAAAATAAACAAATTGTGCCTTACTGTGGAAATTCTGCTTTTACTGGTCATGAAATGCTTTCGTGCTGTAATTGTTAACGATATTTAATTCAATTCTAAAAAATTACTCGTATTATATGGACATTATTTAAGGAGTAGGGTACTGGTAGATGTGTACACAGCAAAAACTGTAAGTAACTTAAGAGGGCACCGAGCTTTTGGCGCGAATTGATTTTAAGTATTCTATGCGCTCAGTGTTTAGATGTGGCATACGTTTTTAAATCCGTGTGTAAGTCCAAGCGACGCAACCTCCATATCCGACGGCCGAAGCAGAACTAAAGCGGACAGGGGGGAAGCGTGGCGGCTCTGGCTAGCATGGGCGAACAGCGTTCGAATTTAGGTATTTCCTTCGTATAATTAAAACAACTACACATTTGGAAAATGTACGAAGTATGCGTTATAGAAAAGATGTAGTTGTGTTATTATTAAAAACTAATGACCTTCCGTGAAGTATTTACGCTTTACTAAGGATTTATTTTGTTTTTTAGAGATAGCTTCGGTTTTTTTTCTATCCAGGAAACTACAAGTGATTGTGTTTGTAAAGAATATGATTTATAGAGTAAATCCTCAAATATCTTATATATTAATTACATAATTTAAGGTTTAGTAATAACGATTCAGCAAGGAATCAAACGAACGAAATTATTTCGCAATTACTCATCGCTGCCTCGTCGGCGCAGTCTTATTACTTTTGTTTAGTGTAGGTGTATTATGAATGGATTGTTTGAAATTCAACCCCCAAGCAGGTGAAATAAGGTAAAAATGTTTGTATAAAAAATCGTATTCCTTGAACTAATAAGATGAAATTTTAGTACAAACGACGCTGGAAAGCGATCTTGTCGTATCTCGAAAAATGGCAAAATGAGTGTTTTATATATTTGGAATCAGAAAATAATTGCGCATTTTTTATCTAGGTCTTATAATTCTACGACGATATTTTTTCGTTATACGACGTCGATTTTTGACCCTGATTTTTTTAAAAGCTTTAGATTTTGCTTAACACACCGTGCCACTTCGAAAATGTACATACACGGTAACGGCAAAATTACCAATTCTTTAAACAAAGGTGCACAAGATTCCCGTGGGGAAACACCGGTCATTGTTCGAACACACTTTTTTTGAGCTGTGAACAATTTTTTACACTCAGTTGAGTTACCTCAAACGAAGAGTCCATATCTAAGCAGAGACGCAACGTAACGGGGATCCATACTGTGGTAGATTTCGTTTACGATCACCATGCAGCACCGCGACGACGTGAAGTGAAGACGTGACCCGCCCAGTCTCACTTTAGTTTACCCGCTTGCTGAGCCACATCGGCGTTAGTATTTAAAATTACAAAATAAATTGTAGTTGTTCATCTAACCGATATCTGAGATTTTATAATACTCTATGTGAGTAACGAGCTTTGTCGAATAAAACCGAGATATGCCAAAGTCACGTATTATGCCCATTTCAGTAAATTCAAATTTTAAAACGCTCCCGTGTAAACTTGTCAATTTCTAATAGTATTGTATGTACTTATTTTAATTATACTAATTTTTATTTTAGATGGCAAAACGTCGAGTGTGGAAGTAGGAATTAAAACCGATACAAGACATTTGCAAAAAGCGATACAAGGCATTGCTTAAAGAACAGCAGTTTTGTTATCTTAGGATGTGATTTGTTGAAAATTACTTTGTCACAAGTTATGGCAAAAAAATTTCTTAATATTGTATGTACCTGTTTGGTCAGAAGTGCCAATAAAACCAGGACAATTGGTTATTTTGTTTTTCAGATAGAGACTGATTTGATTTCATTGTAACAAGTGCAGTTTCTGCATTTTAATTTTAATAAATATTTACGGCATTTTAAACCCTGAGAGATCTGTAGTTTTATTCATATTTACAACAAAATATACGCCATTATTCTAAAAACTATATTAGATACATCAATAAAATGGACCAACATATTGGACTCCAAATTAGTTAAAGCGAAATCACTTCTTGAAAGTTGTGTGGTATTTTGTTGCGCCATATGTTACAATTTCGATATACAGCAAAATGGCTGCTTGGTTTTGAAAACGCAATTGCTGTAACTAGTATAAAACCCATGTTAAACCAATTTTAGAATAATTTCGTGAATGCTATATGATGGCTGTTCCGTTTATATACATCGTACTTTAAAATTGGCTTTCTACTAATTCAAATTAAAGAGAAATGATATTTTGAAATAGTTTTTCGAATTGAATTTTGAATTTGTTTTTAGTTTTTTAAAATCCTATTTTTCGATGATAAGGCGAGAGTGCAAAATAGATATCCAAAATAATATTACTAAAGCATTTATTTTGTGATCTTGTCACTAAAGTTAGTACACTATTCTTTTAGAATTGGCAGGCTTGAAAATAAAATAAAATGAAAATAATATCCTGGCGTGGAGCTGCACCCAGTGCTGTAACATTGGGAACCCATTGGTCTATGAACATACTCAGGAGTCCTGCCGCGGAGGCGGGCTAGCATGGAGGCGCAACGTTTTCTCAACATCCCCGCAGCACTGCAACTGCAAATTTTATTATACAAATCGGCGGCTTATTGCAAGAAGTCATTTCGTTGCCATATAAAAATTATATGTCAATTAATGACTTCTAGCACTAATCCGACGAAATGGTATTAAAACATTGACATGGCACTTATTCAAAACAACCCCTGATTATGAGTGAACTGGGGTTTTAAAGTTTGAATAGGAAGTTTTTGAATAGTGGTGCGATTTGTATCAAACTTGGTTTGAATACTTTCGGAACGGTTACCATGCTGCCACGCAGAGGTCCTGGATTCGATTCCCGGGCCGGGAGAAATATTTGTATGGCCTACATTTATTTCTCTCGTGAGTTTGGGTGTAATTTGTCTTCCTATGATCGTGTATCTTCGTGGCACCTGCGATACAGGTTGCCCCAGTGCGCGGCTATGAGTGTATGTGTTAAAAAAAATCACATTTCAACAACAAGAACAAAAAATATCTCCTAAATTTTAATGACTTTTCATTAAAAAGGTTGTAAAAAGAGGCATTTTTTCGGATAATAGGTGACAGCAAAATCGGGATAAACGTGACGTTACCCCGAATTTCTAAAGATACGCTTTTATTTTAATAAGTTGTGGTACATTACTATTGGGGGTCGAGCGATTGTGGTCCCGCCACAATGTGCATTTTAATTAATTTGTGGTGAGAGTACCAACTCAACATCTGTCGATTTCACGAAGGAGGAGTTTTGACCGAATGGTGCCATGTACAGACGTTTCCAACACTGGTTACCGGATACCCACGTTGCGTTACACATCGCAGTACATACGTAAATAAACGATTAGTGTTTTGTTATATTATTATGTATGTTAGTCTATAAGGTAAGTATTTATGAGTCTATGCAACTTGAATATAAATAAACATATAACAGCTGGAATATGATTACAATAAATAGTATTTTTTTAATAAACTGATTCCTCTTTGTTACCTACTGAACGATTTTACTAGTTTAGTTAGTTAATAGCTTAAAATAAATAAATAAAATTAAATAAGAAAATAGGCTATGGGTTACCATAACTTTTAGAGGATCGTCTTTACTGGTATGGCCAAAAAACTCGATTCTGAAAATTAGATTCTGAGGTTAACCTCTTCAGACCTGAATCTTTTAGAAGTGAAATATTTTTTTTATTTTTTTATTTTGGGGTTCTTGAGGGTTCGAATAAAACATATTATCAAGATTTTTGGTTGCAGTTTTTTTATTTTGAAAAATAACATGGGTACACGAAAGTGAACCTCAGGACTTAAAGTAAGTAAAAAAAGACATTATTAAATTTATTTGTAGGTGTGGTACATTTCAAAACAGTTGTTTTTCATTACACATAGGTATATTTTGCACTTCGTACAAATGGTGCGACAACGTGAGGAGCATTGGGGATGCCTGCATTTTGATGGGAACTTATCATCCATGAACCGCGGCAAGTGTCCAACACCATCCAACCGAACCTCAGGGTTTGGTAGGGGCACCACTGCTCGGTACTTTTTTTTAGGTTCCCCTTCATTTCTTTCAGTCGACACAGTAGGCTGGTCAACCTCTTCCCTGCTAATACTTGGCCTCGATGTAAAATCTGGGTCAACCCTTCCGCCACTGAACCTCGCCATTGCGGTTGCCACATTTAGCCTGTATTGTAGTAATCCAAGCTTGTCCTTGGGTTCTATTCCCTCTTGGTTGCAGCAACGGACGTACATTATCCAGCAGTTTACTATGCTAAGATCCACAAAGTGACTGAAGGCTCTCACAGGCCACTTTTTGGTTCGCATGGCACTTCGGTAATAGGCTATCAGCCTGTCGCATAGGTCAATGCCTCCCATACAGGTGTTGTAGTTCTTCACGACATTGGGCTGCGGTACATCTATTTTTCTTTTTGCAGTCTTGACCCAGCGTTTGCAGGTTGCCATCGGAGCGCTGCCTGAGCAAGTGGAAAGCATTGTAACGGCTTTGGTGTCCTTCCATTTTACCACACATACCTTCTCATCGTTTCTAACTTTCTCATCAAACTCGCCTCTTTTCAAAAGCTTGTCAGTCTTCAGCTTCTTTGAAACATCTCCAAATCTATTACTCATCACAGTTCCAGTCAAATACACATTGTTTTTGTTTTCATTTAAATAATTTGCCAGCTTCAGGCTAGTGAAAAATCGATCTGTGTATAGGACACAGTTTTTGTCAACTGTGCGGCATAGCAGTTTCACAACGCCTGCTCCAAGCCCAAGTACAGCCATGTCTACTTGAGGTATTGTACATGAACCCACATAAATTTCAAAATCAAGGACAAGACCGTCTCTCGTAGCCAGAACGAAGTTCTTCAAACCAAGTGGGTTCGGCTTTGAAGGCACGTATTGTCGGTAGTCGCACCTCCCGGAAAATGGTACCATTTGCTCATCAATGGACATATGCATTGATCTCGGTAAGCTATGGCATTTTTTCAATATGTTGCTTAGCATAGGCCGTATTTTCCACAATTTGTCGCCATCTACCCGAGTCGCAGTATTATCAGCAAAGTGCAGATGATTTCGAAGTTCGAAAAACCGGTCGCGAGTCATTGTGTCCTTGACCAGGGGTACACAAAGTTCCCTACTCCAGTAAAGCCTAGCTTGTGGATACTTTAGAGTACCCATGAGTATCTGTATTCCAGTAAATTGAAACATTTCCACGTGATTTGTACAAACTGATCTCAAATCGCGTGTCTGTGCTGAGTACAAGTTAGTTTGGTCAGCTACAAGTTTCCAGAATTCCAAATCCAAATATTCGAAAAACGAATAGAGGCAGTTGGACTTTGAACTGCCCTGACTGAGGAGTACATCTTCAGTGATGTCAGGACCTCGAGAAATCATTTCTTTACTGAGCCAAAACTGGCGAGAAGTAACTTCTTCATGGCTTACTTGAGGTTGAGAAGGCTCTTCTTCAGACTCCGATGACGAGGGTTCATTGACTTCTGGAGGCAAGTACTCTGGTTCATCTTCATCGCCAGAAAAGTCTCCATCACTAGTATCAAGTGCTTCCAAAATAGCTCTATCATCCATGATCTATAACGTAAAATAGATCTTTACGATTTTTTCACACAAGTAAAAAAACTACTAAGTAAACCTGAGGTGCACGTAAGTGAACTTTAAAAACAAGATGTAATTTCCCAATGAAAAATACATTTTCCAGAAAGTTATTCACTAAAATATTAAAATACAACTATTTTTCTATTAAATTTCGCAAAAAAATAAGTGAAATATCGTAGTTAAATATTTTTACCTGCTTCGTGAAGATTTTGTGCCGGCGTAGTGAAAAAAAACGATGCACTTTTAAATTCAAATCAATTGTTTACCCGCTTTTTGCCAATACAATTTTAAACAAACGGATTTATTTGGTACTAATAGGTTTAGCCACTATAAAAATAACGCGAAAAGCGGCTAAGAGATGTCGCTAGAGGTTTTGATATCAGTTCTTCTGAGGGTCACGTACGTGTACCCAGGGTCTGAAGAGGAAAAGCTGGTCTTGCCGCGCTTCTGCAGCGTTTCGGAGTACGTTTGTACAGGCGCACACAGACGGCTTTGCATTGCAGGTATCATGCGCAAGACTTGCCTTGATGCTGCGCCGCCTGCGCGACTGCCCCAACCGCGTCCTGGAGTGCGTTTTCTGCTTGATGGGGCTCGCCGATGTTCGCCCATTGGATGCAACGCACACTGTTACCTAATATTTATTTGTGTTTTTGTGTTTGTATTGTGAAGCATTTCGTAAATTACCAATAATCATAAATAAGAATAATTGTTAAAAATGTTCACCCGCCGTCTCTTATAACTAGTTCCATCGGCGACAGGGCCTCTTTTGCTTGGCAAAGTATCTTACTGAAATGCCTATAAATATCAAGAATCCATCACTTGTAAAATTCGTCATTGCGTAAATCTAAAGAGTCCTTTGAGTTGTCACAACCTTAGAAATTGTTTTGTGTCTTCCCACGTTTTAAAATTTGGGAGCATCTTATATTTAAGACTGCGGGGGCTGGCCTTATTATCGGTGGTATAAGCCAAGAGTATTGAGAGTGAGTTGCACAGAGAGCAATGGAGCAGGGTCATGCCCGGAATCAAGCTTATAGACCGTGTACCTAATGTCCAGATTCGAAGTCGAGCAAAGGTGCAGTGAATGGAACTGAATTACGAAGCTAAAGCGGAGCTGGGTAGGGCACGTGATACGGAGACAAGATGACAGATGGAGTAAGGCGATAACTGAGTGGTGTCCAAGGACTGGATACAGGAACCCAGCAGTGAATGAAGTCAGGCTGTATATGAGATATGAGAAATCATGAATTGGGGCTGAAGAGATGTAAGTTATAACAACGACGCGATCGCAATACCCGTGGTCCTTCCCTCAATAATATAGGATTGAAGAAGAATTGTGTTTCAGCATCCAACACATATTTTGTTCATCATAATCATTTCAGAATTACCTTCACCAGATCATCGGTTCTCCTCGTGGTTGATCTGCCCACTCTGCGTCTTCCGGTATACTTTGAAGTTAACTCCTGGTAACAAAATAAACAATAAGAGCGGTGTCATCAGCGAAAATACAGAGGCGTTACGTAGTTTAATGTTATAGATATTGTTTTAGCATTTTGGCCTCTTTTAACTTGAACCACAGAGTTGTATTTTAAAGGAGGCGAAAGAAAAATTTTATCCGCGTCGTTGCATGTAGACCCTCTTCTGCCCTCATTAAAAACGGTCTAAACCGAGCTTTAATTTTACAAATAGCACCCCATTTAACGCGGCAACGTGAAGTAATGAAAAATTAGGCCGCCATTTTAAAATTTTTATGTTAAATAAATACATGCTATTCCTTTGTTTTGTTTCTTGAAAACTATATTATAGTGATATAACGAATTTAGAAATAGTGTTGGTATTATAAAGCCACATGTGGTCGTATATCGAAAGTCATGTCGTGCGCCTGATGTTAAACAACACGTTTGTCTATAGCATCCCCTTCCTTCCTATATAAGTTTTGATTAAAGTAACCCTCCATACCGACCCTTAGGGTATACGAGAAAGGCACTATAGCCTGTGCGTGCACAGTAACCTTTTAAGTTCTGACCTCAGACCAGCCAGCGTACAGGTTTGCCACAAACCGTTGTCACTGACTTCATTCGGTTCACAACGCCTAGTGCTTCGGTTGAGCCGCCCCTGGTGCACGTACAGTACCCTCCCTAGGTACCGGAGCTGTAGGCACGCTCACTTCCTGTTGCGCATTGTACAATTAACGGTTGCCACCGCTAAGCCGTTGACTCGAGAGTCCACTACCAAATGTCCTCTTTGGTGGTGGAGTTGTAAAGCACGCTCACTTCTCGACGCCGAACCTTCTCTCCAGTTCCCTAAAACCTACGCGACTGAAGGGACCGGAGAATGTCTAGCTCACCGTCTACTAGCTCTCCGAGCAGTGTCCTGCGACAAAGTCTGGACATTGCTTATAACTTAAAGACAATTCACGGGCCCGACGCGTCTCCTCGCCTTAGACCCTCGTCAAAACCGCTACTAAGATGCGCTAGTTGCATACGAGTTTATACCCAGAGTCCGAGTCCGCCGGAAATGCTTGTGAAGGTGTATCACTGGCAGACGGCTTAACCGGGACACCCGCCATATGGTCTTACCGGTGAGCCCGTATGAACTCCCTATCTCTCGGGTAGGTAGATAGGGACATTCGGGTCTGTAGATAGGGAGATGCTTGTCTATAGCATTTGCCGCGTCACTTGAAGGCGCTTAACAATTGATATGAAATCGACATTCTCTGGTTGCGGCAACCGCCATTTGTATGAAAACAGAATATTCGATTTGAGTTGCCTGTTGCTTGTATCCAACACAAGACACGCCTGTCACTCTGAGACATAAGTGACAAGTCCTATGTGCTTGTAATTTCATTCTTACCCTTCAAAACCGGAACGCAGCAATGCTCACATTACTGCTTGGCGGCAGCAACAGGTAAGGTGGTAGTACTTTCCTGCTTTCCTGGACAAAATCTTTCACAAAGAGCTGTATTGGTACTAAAAATTAAATACAATATATATATATATATATCAATCAGTTATATGATAACTTATTTCTACATTTATATAAATAACCTTGTAACTTCTGAATATTCCACGGATTAACCGATCACCACCGCACCACAATAGACCTTAGTGGTATTTCGACCGTGACGTTGGCAGAATCATTAAATGAGAATGATATTTATTATCATTTGATGATTCTCCAGTAGTGATAGAACTACAAAAATTTTGAAGTAAAATAATGTGACCATTATTTTTTCTCTCAGAGCGGGACACATGTAATTTTATCCTTGTTTTAAAAATAAAAGACTTGTTTATGATAGTTACCAAATGTTTAATGATAAAAAATATTAATTTATGTGATTGTTGCATAATGGAAGGCATTAAAATACGTGTGTGGGTTTATGAAACGAGCCGACAGGCGAGTTACATACACTGCTTTATCTATACACATATTATAAGCTCTCTATGATGTGTTCAGGAACCGCAGATACGACTGGCGAAATGGCGGCAAATAAAAACCTTTCTCACGCATGTCACACAACCGTAGTTTTTATTTAATTAATAGACAAACTAGAGTCGGCCCCAACAGTCATATCGTTCGATATCCAGTAACGTGTGAAATTTGTCAAAATTGTTTGCTATTGATATTTTTTAAATAAAACTTCATCTCGACTGATATTAGAATTGAGGTCAAATCAAATTATTTTGTTTTTCAGAGATGTTCGAAATTTGAATGTAAATAATAAAATCGAATTTAATGTTATTATTAAGCAATAATAACATTTTCACAGATAAGAAATTTGTTGTAATAAAACAGTTTATCTTTATGCTGGTCGTAATTTGCGGTTTTTGAACACATCATAGTGGGTTCCTGATATGTGTGTAGATAAATAAATAAAAAGAACTAAAATTGTTTAATGAATTAAATTAAAATTAAAAAAAAAAACGAAATAATCTTGTGTCGTCTGGTGCTCGATGTCTGGTTGGTGGTCTTTATATTTTTTTTTTGCTTTCGCGCCATTTTTTAAAATGTGTTGTTACGTGTGTTATGTTTTGTGAAAGCTGGACACTTTTAAGTATTTTGGGGACAGCGGGACACGAAGCCTAAAACCGGAACTATCCCGCTCAAAGTGGGACGTATGGTCACTTTAAGTATAAATTATATATTGGGCAAGATACCTTACGAAATGAGCAAAACTATTAATACAAATGAAAGTGTTTATATAGATTGATTTGGATCTCCAGCGGCACCGTCCATAGAACTGTATGAAAGTTCCTAAATAAGTAAATTATATTTAAAAATGCGTCTGGTATTTATATATATATTATATTTATTATATATATATATATATATATATATATATATATTATAAAAGGAAATAGTACATAACAAAAGAAAATACCACAAAAATGTTCTACATTCAACTTATTTAGTGAAAAATTTGTTCTTACTTCTATTAATTAGTTAACTATAATGTTTCTTACAAAAAAATCTTTTAAACAACAAGGAAAAAAACACCCTCCTACCGCAGCAAGATGCGATAACGTTCGTCAGAGTATAAAATTAAAAAATGAAAGAATTTTCTTCGTTACAACTTTACAAGCTGCACTCTGAACTGTAAAGTAGCCTGTAAAGTACACTACATTCGAGAAGAGCTCCTGACCCGTCTAAGGGCGAGGTCAGACGAGCGTAATCATGTGAGTTGTGAGTCGTTTTTCGACTCGCGTAACTTACACTACATACGGTTTCTTCATACAGACGTCCGGTTTGTGTCACACGACGACTAATTATTTTAATTAATAACTACCGAATTTCGGTTGCACTTTGTGTGGAAATGGATGTAAGGGAAACATTTTATTGGCATGTAGGTAGTACATTATAAATTGATCTGGATGTTCGCATAAACTTTCATATGTTTATTTCAAATTGCCTAAATTTTAATATTTTCATAATGAGTGGATGTACCCAGCTTCTGTTGTCACTCGCGCCATCTGTAGTACCTTATTGTACAGGTAACCAGAAATGCTATTTCTGAACGTTACTTGCCTGGTGGTTGCAACAGGGCGAAGTAAATTTTTGAACAAGGGGTACCGGTTGAGCGGATAAAGGGCATTTAATTTCTTGGCTGCTAACAAGTACAGGCGGAAACGGTAAAAAATGGGTGTTATAGTTGATTATCATTGATTCAAATTATGTAATTAAATATAAATACTATTAAGAATATAATTAATAACTGCCTCCGTGGCCGAACGCTTATCATGCCAGACGGCCACGCAGAGGTCCCAGGTTCGATTCCCGCGTCGGAAGAAATATTTGTATAGCCTACATTTATTTCTCTCGCGAGTTTGGGTGTAATTTGTGATTGTCTATGCGTGTGTCCATAGTATTCGCGACACACGGTTTCCCTAGTGCTGGGCTATGTTGAGTCTCTGCGTTATTATTATTATTAATGATATATAGGGCCTGGATTAATCTGTAATTACATATTTTTGATTTCAATAATTGGCGTTCTTTGATTTGTTTTCTACATAAACAACGATGTTATATAGAATAAAAATGTGACTTTTATTTTTCAAATTTTTCCATATTTACAGGTTTAGACCATATGTCTACAAAAAACTTGCAATAATCCTTTTCAATATTACGTGATATTCTATTTAATTAAGCAATGTGCTTAAAAAAATTAAGGTTTTAATACACTAAAAAAAATTGACCGTGTACTGTGCGGAACATTAGAAGACAATCTAGACGTGACCTACTCACTTGCGGACTTGTGCAAATTTAAGTTGGTTCCAGTCACATCCTGTGACGTCGAAAGGTCATTCAGCCAGTACAAAGCGTTGTTCCGACCAAACAGACAGAAATTTAAAAAAATATGTAATTGTGTATTGTAACAATAACAACAACAATAACGAAAATTAGATTGAAGTGAAATAAAATTTGTTGACTTCTTTAAAACAAAGCGTAGGCTGCGTGAAAACAGTTGTTTTTTTATCTCCGTATTTTATTTATTTAATTATTTATTGTACAGAAAAAACAAAAACACATTTAGTAACAAGGAAAACACAAACAAAAGATACTGCTTATTTCTAACCGAAATTTCTTTCTGCAGGCCTAAATACAGGAGACAATAATTACAATATGTATTCACGTGCACAACAAAACAAAAATTATGAACACAAAACAAACAATACCAAAAACACTAAATTATTAAAACTATATAAATACTTACAAAAATACATATTTCGTACTATAATACCTAATATAAAATGGATGGATTTTTTCCGTATTTTAACATTTTTTGTACTTTATACTGCATATTTATCTGAACCCAAATGACCCCAAATATATAGTAGAGGTATCAATAAATATATATTGTTTGTGACAGGTGTTCTTCTCTATACTTCTTTTTCCACCACCATCTTCTAATGCTTCATAAATGTACACAACCCTAAAAAGCAACTGAAAAAAATACGTTCGTCTGTTGCTTCAACCGAATACCCGTCAAACGTAAATTACGAGACTCAGAAAACCGCGACTCATATCTCAAAATTACGCTCGTCTGACTTCACCCTACAAGATTGTCTTTTTCTGTTCTGTCAACCCTTGGGGTAGAATTTTAGGTTTTCATTTTGTTGTTGCGACAGTTTCTGTTTACAAGCAATGTAAGTTACATCGTCTTATTTTCGGGAGCGAAAGAAGCTTTTTAAAAAACTAGAAATAAAACTAAAACTTGACTAGATATCCGGCTCAGTTGGATGTCTGTCGTTTAATGAGTGGCCTCATTTATTAGTAGCAGTAGAGTTCTTTGTGAAAGAGTCCGTCTAGGAAATGTACTGCCACCTTACTTATTTCTGCGGCCAAGCAGTAATGTAACCATTGCTGTGATTCGGTTTTCAGGGATAAGGGTGCTGGTGAAATTATAGGCACATGGGACTTGTCAACTTCTATCTCAAGGTGATAGGCACATTGGCAATATTCTTCAGATCGTTGTGATTCCTTAGATTTTTGCATTTTTCGCGATTGTTACACATAGGACATAACTTGCATATAATATAACTTGTTATTTCAAACAAACCAACGTTTCGGACCCTTTACAGATCCCATGGTCACGGCAATAAAATAGTTTAATTTCCTATGTACAACACTCAATTTACGAATATTTAGTTGTAAATAATTTTTGCCCTCGATTTAGGGCGTCAAAGGGTTTTAACCCGATGAAATCTATATTGACGCCGGGACGGGTTAAAACCCGTTCGTTTGCCCGTCTCTGAGTACGTATATTCCGCTACAGGGACAGACAGGGACTTGAACCATCGACCTCGTAATAGAGAAGCAATGTATCTCCAATTATATTTCTTTTACTTTACATTTAATTTAGGTACAATTACAAAATAAAGGACGATGACTGGTGCAATATCGATGCCTTATTCTTTCTCAAACTCGTATCTTAGATAGATAGATAAACACTTTATTCACTGATATAACACAAATACAGATTAAGCATAAAATAAAAAACAAAACATGATTGTCTTAGCAGTGAAACGGCGCTGACTAAGCATATGCCAAAGTTTCCTAAGGCGCTGGTTTTCAGTCAGAACCAACGAGAGAGATTAAATTATTTGAAAGCAAAAATATAACGACTATGAGTAAAGTTATACATTGACAATAATAATATACATAGTAAGGTGTAAATAGTGCATCTAAAATAACCTGTTTGACATGTAAGAGCATGAGCAAATGTGAATATAATTACAGCTGTAGGAGTAAGTTATGACTGTAAAGAGGATTTAATGTTGTGTAATGTAATTAGTAGTATAATATAACTATACACATAATACGATTAGATCAAAGCAACAACAAAATTCGATTCTAGACAGACTACGTTAAAGAATAAAAACACACAACACAGATTTTGAAGTGAGAGTAGGTGTTGCCGGTACAGTGCTTTGAATTTGGGTTTGGATGTCTCGTTGCGTATAGGTGGTGGAATATTATTCCAGCACTTTGAGGCCGAGTATTTGAAACTACCTCGAAAAGCTGCAGTTCTATGTTGTGGTACCATAAGAACACATGATCGGACAGATCGCTCTCTGTAGCGTACATTAACACTAGATGACCACATTAGTTTTTCATAAAGATATTCAGGTGTTGTAGTTTTTACTATATCGAATAAAAGTCCTGCATACAGGAGATTTTGACGAGCCCCGATATTTATTTTATAAAGAGTGATTATTCAGGAGATGCCAAAACTTTCTACTTACTTGAAATTACTTATCAATGGTGTTAATTTGGATGCATTACTTCAAGTTAAAGGCAAAAGCCAGTGTGTGAATATGAAGGAAATGTGGTGTGAAATCGGTCTGCAATATTTGTATATACCTACACTTAAATTTTTGCATTTGTCTTCTTAGCGTGTCGACTCTGAAGTTTATCCGCTCACGCGATACACGCAGCCGTAGACGCATACCACACATAGAGGTGCCGGTGATGATTTTATATCGATTTATCGGATATCGAAGTTATAACAGGTAAAAGAACTAATATTAATTGCTATTTCGGTCACTACTCTAGCAAACCATAAAGTTTTTAATGCCTGGGTCTGTCATTTAAAAAAAATAAACACGTTCAAAAATACGTCACGACAATCGTGTGTGTTATTGTTTGGGCTGGTGATTTCGGTGTTTATTTATTGAAAACATACCGTAAGTAGCGTTTTTTAAGTTTACCCTGATTATAAATGTTTATAAACTATACTTTAAGGAGTAATTTCATGGTAAACGTTAGAACCACTCAAACGGAATATTATCATATTTATTCAAGTACACCAAAAATTTCATTAGTGCTTTTTAAGTGCAGGATTTGCGGTGTATTACTGCATTTTATTTGAAATGTTTTTGTTGGTAGTACGGAGGGTATTTATTTAGCAATGCAGAATAATAATTTTTATTTATAAAAACTTGTATTTATACTGAATCCTTTTCTAATTAGC
The DNA here is from genome assembly GCF_003589595.1 of Hyposmocoma kahamanoa. Lineage (NCBI taxonomy): Eukaryota > Metazoa > Arthropoda > Insecta > Lepidoptera > Cosmopterigidae > Hyposmocoma > Hyposmocoma kahamanoa. The sequence continues at coordinate 4,111,402 of NW_020653337.1, forward strand.
GAAACCAAATAGCCGCCATTTTGCGGTAGGAGGAGCGTATCGCGTGAGCGGTTATATTTGTGAGGACCAGTACTCAGCGACTGACACAGCATTATCTGCGGTGTTGTACAGATCTTCGCCTGTGCAGGTGTAGGGGCACCTAGGACAAGATAAACGATTTGCCATAGTCTGGGGAGAGACACAACAAATACATGCGCTCTCAGAGCTATAACCTCACCTGTGCATGCTCTCCTTGCTTCGGCCGATTTGGGTCCGCAGTCTATTTAAACACTTCCAAATGTGCCAAGATAGATTATGCCCGGGAGGGAGGTGCTCCGACAGCGGAATGAGTGATGCTATGGGATATCATGGACTTGATTAGTTTCCCCGTCCAGAGGGAATACTTCTTTAATGAAGCTATGCCGACTCTTTAGCCTCTGGATTACCGGCACGAGATACTGTAAGGGGTGCCGCGGGTCAGTCTCTTTTTTTAAGCGCTCCAGGGAGCTAGCCACGTCTCAGCGGACGTCCGGAGGGGCAACACCAACTAGCGGATACAGCATACCAACAGGAGTTGGTTTCAGACAGCCCGTGATGATTCGACATGTGTCATTTAGTGCTGTGTCCACCAGGTGCGTGAGTGCTGAACGGCTCTAAACTTGGCTAGCGTATTCACCTGCCGAAAAGTAAAGGGTTAGTCCGGTCGTTCGCAAAGTTTGTGGCGAAGCTCCCCACTTGGAAGATGTAAGGCGGCGCAGGGGGTTGTTTCGAGTGCCCACTTTCTGCTTGGTATTGATACAGTGCTGTTTGTAAGTAAAGGCTCTGTCCAAAGTAATACCGAGGTATTTTGGAGTGTAGCAGTGGGCAATCGGCACTTTCGGCACATCCCTCCATCGGATGTTGAGTGTCCGCCGAGCGTCACGATTACGAAGGTGGAAGGCGCAGTACAGAGTCTTTGAAGGATTTGGTCGCAAGGAATTTTGCTCATAATAGCAGCTAAGGATTTCTAATGCTCGGCTTAGATTCCTTTCGACTCCCTCAAAAGCAGGCGCTTGCGACGTCAGAGGCTGATCGTTCGTGTAGATGTTAAATAGCATTGGGGCTAACACACTACCCTCGGGAAGGCCATTTGTTAGGGTTCTAACGTCGACTCCTTCCTGAAAGGAGGTGGACCTGAAATAGCCTGTTGTGGAGAAGTTCGGTCAGTATTTCAACAACTTTAAGATACGAGTTTGAGAGAGTAAGGCGACGATATGAAGGCTTGCTCTAACCTTAAACTAGCATGTCCACAAGCTACACATGGCGCATTTTAAAGCACAAAAATTCTGAATCTTTCATCGATTTTCATTTCCAGCAGCGGATTTTTATATATTTAAGAATAAAAAACTACTTTTCCTAACCTATAACTGTCTAATAATCGAACAAACCTATAGTAATACATTTCATTTAAAAGTATATTGGAAAAAAAATACCCAGTTGCGCTTCAGCATCCAGCTGCAACTTGCTAAGGAAGCTCATCCACCTAGTTGTGATTCTACCAAATTTTTTTCTTAAAAATATTGAACCTATATAGCAATTTACACATATAGCAACACTGATCACATTAAAGTAAACAGAAATGTGTCACCTACCTTCGCCATTTGTTCTGAATCGGAAGTGCAACAGAATTACAAATATGTTATTTTTTTCATTCAAAATGAACAGCTACTTTGATGGATTCTAGACTATTATCTAAAATGTAGTTTTAATTAATGTAGCATATCTAATTGAAAATCATGTGGTCAACTATTTTCACTAAATTATAACAAGTTTCCAGTTAGTAAACAATCAAGTTAATCTGAAAGAAACTATCCTACATTGTAACCTAGATATAAAACTAAGAGCAGCGCAGCAATGGTTCTCAAGAGACAAATTAAAAGGGTCCCCTGCAATGAAGTAAGTGGCTTGCTGGGGACTAATGAATTTGGCCTTGTTTCTCTTTGAGGGGAATTTTTCTCTTTGTTTTTCTACTTGTAGTCCACAACTGATATAAATAATAATAAATTTTATTACAAATACGATATTATATGAAACGTATCCGTTTTTACGTTCATCGGTGGCTTAGCGGTTATAAGACGTCCTCGTCTTCTAACTTCCTAGTCCGGGTTCAATCCCGGTAGAGCTAATTTGGACACATTATTTCTAAATTGTTTCTTTTCTGAGTATTCTTGGTAGTGCCTTTGGGTTAATGTCGTTGCTCTGGTACTTATATAGTGTGCCCTAAATTTGTTTCTGTAAGGGTTGTATGCGTCTTTAGTAAGATTGCGGTTGACTTTCAAAATTTGCCATTCACGAGGCTTAAAACTATAGTGATACAAAAAACTTCATACTAAAGGTTCTATACACATAATCTGTTTAGTTTAGGTAAGGTGCCGCTAGATGGCGTTGATTTGTGTATTTTCTGAAACGCGTCATTAAGTTGTTAATAGAAATAGTATTAACTGTCGAGTGATTTAAAATAATGTGAACTTGCCATTGGAATATTTAGGTAGTTTCATTTGGATATTTTTAGGATCGCCACTTTATAATTGTTACGATAATTATTGATCAATTGATATTAACTTACGATTAAAAATAGGTCCACCTATTTGTCACCGATATTATTAATTACAATGCAATGCAATGCAATGCCATCTAGTGGCAGCGTGACGTATTTAATATCTAGTTATTGTTTATGAGTATTAAGGCTCAACTCACACTGGCGGTGAGTCGAAGCGTCGCGACGCGTCATATTTTTCGCCTATAGCATATTCATCTCTATTTTCCTAATGTTAAGGTACAAATTTGTATTATGCAAATGTGGACGCGCGTTACTTGAGCGCAGTGAGGCGTCTGACGCCGACCACACTGTGATCCAAGCGCACTAATGCGAGAGTCATGGCGCGACGAGTTGTAGTTGAAAAACAGGACGCCACGCGACGCTTCGACCATAGATATAGAAAAAAAAGGGGAGATATGGTATGGGGGCGTGGTTCGCGTCGCCTCGATATGGTCAAAATGACCATAGGTGACACGCCTTTTTTTTTTCTTTTTTTTTTACAAACATCGCCACAGTGACATGGCGATCGTTGTACTTACAAGATCTCTCGTAAAACGTGAAAATGCCAAGTTGTAACGATACACCTTGTAAAAATTGGAGTGAAAACAAAAACCAGTGAGATAACATTCCACCGGCTATTTGCATTTTTAGTTACTATTTCTATTATTATTCAATGTTTTCTTTTTGTCTCCCTAGAAATTTCTAGACTCAAATATAGTGATGTTCATTTACGAAGACTGATGTTTATCGATAATAAATTTTTACTGAATTTCTTACTATAATTTTTGTAATTAAAGTCCCTAAAATATCGAAGCTAAAAGCATTCACGTTAAATTGATTTCTTTTATTTTATTATTATTATTATTATTACTAACCATTTTAATTCGAGTAACTTTAACACAATTCATGTTTCGGACAACCGTTTCAATTTCATGTCAATTTGGATGTTGCTGTTGCTTGAAGAAAAATTTATGTGTTTTAGATATTTAAAATATTTAAATTCCATTATACTCGTAGATTAAACGTAGAGTATTTTTAATTTTTAAGTTTTTCCAAAGAGTTTAAAATAAAAGAAGGTTGGGTTGAAGCTGCAGGAAAATCGAAAGATTGGTTTTCTTATTAATATTTCTGATTTTGTTTCAATTTCCATAGCAAATGCATTTAAAAAATAAATAAAATAAAATCGGCTTTATTTATTAATTAGAAACAATTATAGAAAATTACATAATTCCTTCATAAAAAAACAATTTAATTTAATTTATTAAATTCATTGATGGTTCGAGTTTACAGTTGACAATGACAGCTTCAGCAACCCGTGGTAACGTATAATGAAAAATTGACACTGGCGACAATCGCCACATTTTTTATATTGTTCTTATAAAACTGACACTGGTCCAAGCCTAGCGGCCGCCATTAAGAAAATAATAATAATTTATATTAATATTAGGGGTTAAAGTATGAAATTGCCGTTTTATTGCAATAGGTTCTTTGAATTTTCATAGAATCTTCATGGTTTGAGGTTTTCGAATGAAACTTTTTTCAAATGGTTTCTGTGATTTTTTCTTTTTTTAAATTTGAAACATTTGAATATCGACTTTCAATTGTTTTTGTTATTCAATTTAGACAAGAAAGATGGATACTGCGAAAATTCGAGTGATTTTTGAATACGAGTTCCGACGCGGAACTAACGCGGCAGAAACAGCCCGCAATATCAATGCTGCGTTTGGAGAGGGGTCTACTAATGAACGCACCGTGCGATTTTGGTTTAAACGCTGTCGTGATGGAAATTTCGACTTAAAGAACGAGTCACGAGGAAGACCACCCACACAGGTGAATAACGATGAATTAAGAGAGATAGTGGAAGCCGATCCTAGTCAAACGACCCAGGAATTAGCGGCATGGTTTAACGTTACCTTACCCACAATATTGACTCACTTGCGTCAAATCAATAAAATAAAAAAATACGATAAATGGGTGCCTCATGATTTGACTGATCTGCAGAAAGAAACGCGTGTTGAAACTTGTGTTGCCTTGTTGAACCGGTACAGAAATGAAGGAATATTGGATCGAATTGTAACATGTGATGAAAAGTGGATTCTTTATGATAACCGGAAAAGAAAAATGCAATGGCTGACCCCAGGTCAAATGCCACAACAGTGTCCTAAAGCAAAACTTACCAATAAAAAGGTAATGGTAACTGTTTGGTGGTCTCAGCATGGTGTTATTCACTATAGTTTTCTCCGATCTGGTCAAGCAATAACGGCAGATGTCTATTTGCCGAACTCCGAACCATGTTGACAAAACTAGCAGTAAAACAGCCCCGACTCATGAATCGATCTTCACCATTATTGCTCCACGACAACGCGAGACCTCACACAGCACGAGAAACCATTTTGACCCTTCAGGAACTGCAGTTAGAAACCATTCGTCATCCTCCGTATTCACCAGACCTTGCTCCAACGGACTACCATTTTTTTCGTGATTTGGACAATTATCTACGTGACAAGAAGTTTTCTTCCCAGGAGGCAGTACAAAATGCTTTCACACAGTTTGTGCAGTCTAGATCGTCGGAGTTCTATCGCAAAGGCATTAATAACCTTCCCATTAGATGGCAGCAATGTATAGATAATAATGGCAACTATTTTGATTAAATAAATTTGTTAAAAATTTAAAAAATAAACAATTTAGATTTTCAGTACAAATCGGCAATTTCATACTTTAACCCCTATTATATTAATTTAATAAAACACCAGTACCAGTGTAGATATAGTATGAAAAATGGAATATTTTTTTTTATATTAAAAACAGCCACATGGTTTCTAACTATCGATTAGGTAGGACCACATCTCTCGTTGAGTAGCGTCAGTTTAAGATTAATAAGGTGAACAATAATAAGTAAGATATGTGGGAATACACCGCAGAAATATAAGTGTGGAACTTTACAAATCGATTAAGGCTTCACTCGTCAGTCCCTTCTCGTCGTGAAGGGCTGTTTTGGAGAGCCCTCCTTTAATAAAGCCTGTGGTTAACGCCACTTGTAACACGAGTAGCTTTTCCAGTTTCTATCATTATACACTATAGCTTTGTTAGGGACTTGCAACGATATGGATGAAATTGTTCTTGATATAATGCTTAATGTGCTTCCTATATTGTGTTGAAAAAATAAATGCGTTCCAATTTTATAGGGCCAGGGCGCTGATGAAATGGGACTTGTCAACTTATGTCTCAGTGTGACGGGCGCAGCGGGAGTGCCCCTCAGAGCTTTGCATTAAGTGGCGCTGCAACTGCCATGAGTGCTATGGCAGTTACGTCCGTTCCGTCACTTGATATCATACAAAAAAAGTCGAATTTGATCAAATACAATGTTTTTCAGTGTTGTTATTACAATTTATTTATTTAAGCAATAGCTTTCCAAATTTATTGGCTCACCGCCCACTTAGGCAAGATAAAAAACACCTCACAATAACAAGAAATAGTTGAAAACAAGTATTTTTTATCATTAACTTAGCACAAAAAAATCATAAGGAAATAATTATTTCTTATGCACGGCTACGTTGTTGTTTGACGAGTGCTTGTATTGAAACCTGAGATTGAAGTACAAACAAGAGAGTGACAGTCAACCTTTTATATGGCCACCAAATTCCCCAAACTCGCCTCAAAAGCCGTAAAATTTTCCTGCACACCACAAAGGCTACGAGTGCCCATCCAACTGTCACTAGGCGTGATTTGTGGAAACGGAAAAATCCCCCACCACCTGGTTTCAACGCACCTCAAGAGCGACTACTACTAGGTTGCGACCTGCGGTGGCCCGTGTGGAAGTCCTTAAATCGCCTTCGCACTCAGGTAGGACGCTGCAGAGATACGATGTGTAAATGAGGTTTCAAGGATACTAGTCAAACCCAATGTGACTGCGGTGCCCCAACGCAGTCCATGCAGCACTTACTGTTGTGCCCCTTATGTCCTAATATCTGTGTGTATACGAGGGAAGATCTCTACGCGGCCACGGACAGCGCAGTCAAAGTAGCAACGTACTATTCAGCGTCAATGAAGTCCTAAAATAAAAGAAGTATCGACACGGAAGACCTGAATGTAGCGAGGATTTCAAAGCACGAGACGTAGAACAACTTTGCTGCCGAGCGAAACCCACACATTTTCAACTCACTATAGCGAGGAACATGGTTTTTAAATTAAAAGAAAAGGTTTATCTTCAGATGCGTTCTGAATTTACACCTCATCATTCTTGCTTGTACTTTTATTTTGTGCGATTAATTGATTATTGAAATTATTTTAGTTCTTCGACGAATTAAAATAATTTAATAAACACACTTAGTTATCATTGTCAGTTTAATGTCTTCAATAATAAGAATAAAATATATCAACGGGTTTATATTACATAATTATAAAGTAATGTACAACAAATCGAGTAGTTGAACGTGTCATTATCTTTTTTTTTCATCGAAAGAAAAAGTTAGGTGCACCACAGTCCATCGTCAAGTTCGAATTTCAAAAACCTTTTCCACGCTAGCATGCAAAAACCGCTTTTGCGCGAGATTTGTAATGAGAAAGATAGTCTTTTCGTGGTAGTGAGGTGAAAAAAAATTATATTATTTAATGTGTAGTTTATATATATGTATATATAAGCTTCCGAGGCCCCTATCGCCCCTCTAGGACTCTTCAGCGGCCACTGGGACTGGGCGGTAGGGATCACTTTGGGAAACTTTGATTTAACCCATACGTATAGTTTACAAACGCCATCTATGTTCCTTTAGATAAATTGTTTGCAAGAAGCTGTGTTTATGCAAACAGGGCGCCGTCGTCTATCGTAGTGTGAACATGATGAGATCATATATTTCTAAAATAATGTGCAAAATCCTAATGGTAAATTTGTTAAATAATATTGGTATTCTTAACAAGCTTTAATTTTAAAATTAATCGTTGACGAAAACGTAAAGACGTATATTCGACTCCGCAAATCAGAGGTTGGTCAAAAAGAATGGTAAGAATTGTGTTGATGTTTTTCCTCGCTTTTTTTTGTAACAACCGCGCTTATTACCACGGCTCTGTAACTGAATAATAAAGTTACTCTGAATTGCATTAATTTTGTCAGTATTAACGCGATTGTCCGTTTCGGAATAGAAGTTTTAGGTCGAAGTGTAGTTTTATTTATCTCGTGATATCTGAGCCTCCTTAGACGACTTAAAATGGCCGGATGGTTCCGCGCCGATATATACGCCGATATTTTCGGTGCACCGCTGGCCGACATTGGGAAGTTGGGGGCCCAAGTAGCGGGAAATCCACCTGTGAAAGGCGGCCCCGCCACCCAACGAAAAATCCCGGAATGCTCCACCTTGCAGGTTGGCGACCGGAGGGGAGGACCAGGTGGCCATCTCCGGGGGGGTTCGGGCGTCCCCGCAGTCCCAAGCCGATTGTACCCTCGTGTGGCAGTGTGAGCTTTGTTGCTTGGTTGAATACGACGCAGTGCCTCGTTCAACTGCCTTCCTCCTGCCAGTGAATACACTTCCCTAAAACAATAAAATGAAAAACAGAAACGGTAATAAGTTTACACAGCGGTTGCACGTCCTCCCACTAAAAGTGCACCTCACTAATATCCGAGGTCCACCATCATCTTGAAACCGATAAACCGCAGCTGCTGTTCCTCACCGATACGCAGATCAGATATCCGACTGACACGGCGCACCTCAGCTACCCCGGGTATACTCTGGAGTACAGGTTTCTACCTCGTGCTGGAGTCTGTGCGTACGTTCGTGATGACATCTGTATCAAGCGTCTCAAAAACCTTAAGGCACCGAGTTTTTCTGTTTTATCAGTTCTGTATCAAGCACAAGTCCGGTCGTGTATGGAGTACTGTTGCCACCTTTGGGATGGCTCTGCTACATATCAAATGACCACCTTGGATTCAATTGACAAGCGTGCCAAGAGCCTTATAGGTGACTCGAAATTAGTAGAGGCGAAGCTGCAGAGCCTTGAACACCGCCGAAAAGTTGCCTGTTTATCGGAATTTTACAGGATATATCACGGAGAGTGTGCGATGGAGTTACACGATTTAATTCCGCCTTCCCCTTTCCATCATCGGGGGACTAGGCGTAGGCTTGGCTTCCACCTATATGTTGTGGATATTCCAAAGATTCGCACGAAGCGTTACGCTTCCACATTTATATGGTGAACGGATATGGAGTGGAATTCCCTGTCTGCAGACTTGTTCCCTGAACGTTATAACTTGGACCTTTTCAAGGCGAGAGTGAATAGGTATTATCTAGGTGTCCATCGCCTCCAGTGTCTCCATCGCCACTTTCCATCAGGTGAGATGTAGGTCAAATGCACACTTATATTAGAATTAAGAAATATATATACATATATACTATAGTTACAGGGTATGTACCTAATGCGATAGTCTAGAAAATATGATTAATATTTACAAATAGTTACCTACTTATTACTTATCTAACTTTTAAGTACAGATAAGTAAATCACCCTTTGTGAATTCACTCACAGGACACGTAAATATGTCCACCTCATTATCTATCAAGTTCATGATCATGTTGCGCGCATGAGCGGCGGTTCTCTTAACATGTTGGTGCGCGCATACGGCACCACCAGCAGCTGGGGCCGTCATCTTTGTTCCATATACCAGTGGCCATAGCATGGCAGTATTATGTGTGATGAATCTACCCATGACAATGTTTATTTCAGTTGATAAAGCTAAGTTTGCTTATTTGGTAATGAACTATTCTTATACATTTTGAAGAACAAGGACAACGATATGAAATTGCGTATATAGCTTTATCCTTGTCGTTTAATCATCGCCGCAGAAACGATGCAACAAAAAATTACGAGTTTGTAATTTCTGGTTTTACGTATTTGATACTGATACTTGTATCAGTTATTATTCGCGTACTTCCAATTTCTCCTATGTATAGAATTGTATTAAAAATGTTCTCCTCACCTTTTTGTAATAATTTATATATTATATCAATTTGTTTGTTTTTATTATTTCTTTACAACTCATTTGTCGCGCTCAATTTTTGCGTTGATAAAAATAACTATGCAGAACTTTCAAGATGTTTTAAAACCAGCTATGTCCTTGCAGCCCTGTTTGGCGCTGTGTTAATTTTTTGCAGTCAATGGTCGCGGCCCTCGCGATGACATAAAAGATGACATCACGGTGCTCGCCATGTTAGCTATTGTGATAAATGTATGAATGTAATGAATTTTAGAGTTAAACGTGGATATAATAGCTTTAGCGAGACGGTATATTAGGGGTGCTGTTTGGCACTCTAAAATTTTTGTGGCTTAGTAATTATTATAAAAATTGTGTCTTTAGGGAGTTGCACTCTTAGTGTGTGTAATAAGACCACATCTCCAAAACGAAACACTTTTCAGATCTGAAAACAATAGCTTCATTTCCAATATATTTTGGACGTAACTTTGGACGAAAATTAATCATTGACACCAGAACACATGAAGATGATTGCGGGCAGGTGTGAAGGGAAATATTGGAAACTACGCAAGGGTTGACATAATACGGATAGTGGTTTCGGAATATTTGTAGGGCAGGTGTGAAAGGAAAATATGGAGGGAAAATATTGGCAGTTCCATTGGCGTGTGTATTAATATCTGGAAGTAATGGTTTTGCAATAGTGATATTGTGTCCTTTTTCCTTATAAATAAATAATTAATTGCTAAGCGCACCTTTAGTATTTATACTTATAGGTGGCAGCAGTATTTATACTAAAGGTGCGCTTAGCAATTAATATTATAATAAGCCCACATCTGTAAGAGCTCCTTGTGAAAGAGTTCGTCTGGGGAAGTGTTAGGTAAAGTGGCAACCTATTTCTGCCGCCAAGCGGTAATCTGAGTTTTATTGCGTCCCGGTTTTGAACGGTAAGCGCGTTGGCTGGCGCACCAATTCGTATTGTTTCCGAATCCGAGACCATACAAATTTAGAAAAAAACTGAAACCCACTTCGGATGTTGCTTGTGCACTAAGTCACTGTCATGTAAGCCAATGTCATTTTTTGAACTTTTTAAAATTGTAGCCGGCGACGAACGTGTTAAAATTGACATCGAATAGTAGACGTGTTTATTGTTGTGTTTGTGGTAGTTTGAACACGAGTACCTCGAATTCAGAATCGTAATCACTACGTAAGTACCTATTGCATTTAAGAAAGGTTATTTCAATACAGCACGATACTATAATTAGTATACTGCGATGACTACCTTAATTATTTTAAATTATGTGTATTTATTTTATCTTTTTATACAGTTGGAACATTGACTTACAAATAAATGGACGACGGGTCTAATACAAAAACCACGAAAAAAATGTCCCAAGTCAACCTATTCGAAATTTAAATTGTAATGTCATCGCAGTATCGCGCTGTCAGTAGAACAAATGAAGACTAAAGCGGAGTGTCGCGCTCTGTATACGATATTAGCGCCTTAAAAGTGCGGACACTTTTTAGCGCGGACCCGACGTCCATATAATTGTAAGTCAATGAGTTGGAATAATATTTTAATGTTTTTGATATTATTAATAATACCAAGATCGAACATTAAGAAAAAATCTTTCGATCCGGTTGGATTCAAACCAGCGTCTTCCAGCAAATCGTGGCAGACGTTATGCCAATTAAGCCATGGAACTAACTAGCGGACCTTGTGAATTTTTCTATGTGCTTGTTGCACAATCCTTGTTCTTGGTTTTTAACGATTCTCATGCCGTAGCACCATTTGTGAGAAATCTAGTTCTTCACTCAGCCATGTACCGTTACAGCTACCAGCAGCTGACTAGAGATGTCGCTTTAATAAATGTAATTTTTATTGAATGTCTTTGATATTGTTTTTGAATATATACTTTTCTCCTTTAATAATTTCTCCTTTCCATCAGCGGACCACCCGTGCCGGACTGCGTTGCCACAGTTGGACGGTCAGTTCAATACCGTCCCGCACTAAAAAATTTGGCAATTCGTTCTTATGCCGAACCATCAAATTGTGGAACCAACTCCCGGCGCATGTATTCCCTCCCCTCTATAACATCGGGTCCTTCAAACGTAGTGTGAAGAAGCATTTGGCCAGACCGGCAAAATGATAGTGACGGAGTGAAGATATTTGTGTTTTCCATCCGTTACTCTCATCTCTGGACTGTATTCGCACTTTCCATCAGGCGCGGTGCAGTCATTTTGCCGAGTCACAATAAAAAAAAAAAAAAAAATAAACTATTTGTATTATTTTTTTTTTGTATAAAAAAATAAGTGCGTATTTGACCTCCATCTCACCTGATGGAAAGTGACGATGAGGTCGAGGATGTAGCATGCACACCTAATTTGTACCTAATTACTTTCGCTTTGAAAAGGTCCAAGTTGTACCGTTCGGGGAATAAGTCTGGAGGGAGGGAATTCCATTCCCTAGCTGCTCGCCATATAAATGTGGAAATGAAATGCTTTGTGTGAATCCGGGGAATATCCACAACATAGGGGTGGAACACCAGTCTTCGTGTAGTCCCAAGATGGTGGAAAGGGGAAGGCGGAATCAACTTATGCAATTCCATCGCACACTCTCCGTAATATATCTCGTACAATACCGGTAAGCTGGCAACTCTACGGCGGTGTTCAAGGCTCTGCTAATTCCGAGTCACCTATAAGCCTCTTAGCACGCTTGTCTATTGAATCCAAGGTGGCCAGTTGGCATTTAGCAGAGCCACCCCATAGGTGGCAGCAGTTCTCCGTACACGACCGGACTTATGCATGGTACAGCTTTTTTGAAACTACTGTCGCGGTGTGAAGTAACGCCTCACCTTGGAAAGGATGTCAAGCGTCCTGGCTGCATTTTTGGCCATGGATTCAATGTACTTGTCGCAGTTCAGATTGGAAGACAGGTCCATTCCAAGTAGGTGAAGACGGTCAGCTATCGGGTCAGGTGTCAGGTGAAAGGGACTCCGTTTAGTGGAGAAAAGACGTGCCTGCGTATTGGTAGCACTAAATTTGACAATATTGCCATCGCCCCAATCGGAGACTGCTTTAAGTGTAAAATTCAAACAACTAACCATGGACTCTCGACAACACTGGATTTTTTCTCCACGCCCGACCTCGGAAGAGTAGCCTTCTTAAGGGCACTCAAATCGAACGTTCACTCAAGAAATCCAAAATCCAATTGTAAAGGTCAATGGGAAGCCCATAAGAAGGAAGCTTGCTTAAATATTGTGAGCGTAAGCCCGTTATTTTAGTTATCGTGTCCTGTATTTAGGTCTGCATGAAGAAATATCTTTTAGAAGTAAGCAGAACCATTTGTTGGTGTTTTCCTTAAATAAATTATGTTTACACCCTTTAGGTACAACTAAAATTATAATGTAACTACCCTAAGCTCCAAGCGAGTGTAGATATTTACGTGCCGAACAGGCGGAAGTTGTCTTGATCTTTTTATATTACGAAAAAACTACGAAAAAGTCGCCATTTAAGGACTAGGTAAGCATTGACCATCGAGAACATAACCAGAAATAGAGACGAAATGTCATTTAATTTGTTTGAAAAATATTCTGCCAAATCATTACGGTGACAAATGCGCTCCGGTTGGCAAGCCCAAATTCGAAAATGGACCAGTTTTACTTGAGCTTTGCTATAATGGACGACAATTGAAAAAATAACTATATATTTAATATTTAATTACCGATGGAATGTGATTCTGTTTGTTTTGTAATTAAATGTTTTGCTCACACCACCAAATGGTACAGCCCCCATTGTTAGAGATATTATCTTTATTACAATAAATACAGAATATTTTTGGAATATACGGAGACGCACACACAGGTCAGTTGTTGATGCTGAACAATTTCAGTTTTCTAATTTGTGATTTCAGCGCAAACGAGAGCTGATGTTTAAAAGTGATATTATTTCTTTGCCTGATGAGCTGCCAGGGATCGATGGCCCTCTCTCTATTTCTGTTATGTACTCGATGGCACTGGCATAAGTACACAGGTACTGCAACATAAAAGTTTGTAAATGCAGCAAGTCGTTTCGGTTTGTTACAATAATCACAGAAAAATATCCCCACACAATTCGTTTAAAAGCGATACCAACAACGAGTAATTCAATAACAATCTCGGCTAACCATCATGGGATAAACAAACGGACAATTTTAAAATGCACCCAAACGCGAAGTTTGTCTTGCGAACGGCAAACAAAATTCAATCTCGAACTAGCCGTTTCCATGCAAAGCGCTGCGATTTAACTGGTCAGGGTTGTCACATTGACAAAAAAATTTTTTATAAACAATTAAAACAAGTGGCAATAAATAAAAAAATTGACTTCGTAATCACACTGACGCTTTATTACATAGTAATATAATTACAACAATTTAATATGTAATGATATGATTTGGATGTGCTATCGGGCAGAGTTTCCCCTTAATATGTGATTCGTACTTAATCTAACTGAAAAATAAGCTCGCAGGCCTATATAATCTTTCCCTCTCCGGGGCATAATATGGCAGTGACACCGGGGAGGAGTGGTGGCACGGCTTATGGCTTGGCGTTGGCTGGCTAGTTCGGCTGGCATGGCGCTGCGATCGGCAGAGGCGTGGCGTAACACTCGGCCGTCCTGAAACAATGATTGCCCCCGCAATGGTAATTGATAGATGATAATTGTCGAATTAGCTCTCTAAATCTTCAGTTTCGAGTTGTTCATCAGAACTACTGGCACTGACACACAGGGACCGCGGTTCTATAAGGTCGCAAGGAATCAGCTGCAACTAGGCCTGTAAAGACCTTGTAACCTCTGAAACCCTTAACGCTACGGATCCTATATCTGCCATTGTCAATCACCTTTCCTACAATATAGGGGCCAGAGTAGATATCATCTGGCTTAGTATTTACTTTTGCTGCACTGCTAGTCGGAGCTTGCTTCCATGGAACCAAGTCACATTGAACTGGACACAAGCTTTTTTTACGTCTAACCTCCACTGGCTTACTAGGCTTATCAATGGTGGATTTAAACGTGGCTTAGAATCTCGCGCAAATATCAAGTCAAAAGGTTTGTGTGTAGAACTCTTATTATAGGTATTATTTATTCCCAAAGGGAGATCAGGTAAGCAATTAGCCCAATTATAAGCAGCTTTCAAAATTCCTACTAGTGAAAGCCTTCGCGTGATCGCTCACAAGTTTATCTGGGTACCCAAATAAACTAAATACCTTTTTAAGGAGTTTAATAGATCTCTATAATATAATATAGGAGTCTATAGAGTTAACTGTACGGGAAGGCTTGGCAATTACAAACTTCGAAAATGAATCTGTAAGCACTAGCATGTATTAATAATATAATAATAAATTTCTTTATTTCGGACTAAGTCCATAAGGGTTAGTAACAAAACACTTAAAAATAGGGTTAGTATTACAAATTGCTTATTTTACAATTTATTATTATAGGCCACAAAACCAATGTGCATCCTAGACCAGTGATATAGGAAACAACCCTGTACATGGTTTGCAATTATACTCAGGAGGCTGTTATCGCCGCCCCGAATCCTGCGCAACAAAGAAGCCGCCCTTTTTCGCATGATAGCTGAAAAGCCATCTAAGCGAGACACGGCGAACATTCCCGATGCACTGTAAAATCGAGGCAGCTTCAACAGCATCCTGAATAAATTATTGTACAACACACGAAGGGAGCTTAGAGCTTTTTGGGTGTAATTGACCCATAGGCTACATGTATAAAATGACTGACAGTACGCCTTGAACAACATAAGTTTGACGTCGTCAGTACACCTAGCAAACCTACGAGCCAACATGTTGCCCCTCACTGCTAGCGCCCTACGCTCCCTTTCAATATCTAAATCGTCCTTTAAAGTCTCAGAGACCCAGTGCCCTAGGTACTTAAATTCGGTGACTCTTTTAAGAGGAGTGCCCCACAGAGTAACTTCGGGCACAGTGCTATAGGTTTTGCTACCTGATTTAAAAACTAGCAACTCACTTTTACTCGCGTTGTACCCAAGACCATGAGCCCCTGCATATTTTGTACATATGCCTAACAATTTCCGAAGAGCACTTATTGAGGGACTCAGAAATACCATGTCATCCGCGTAACTAATATTATTCACCATTATTCCATCTATCGAGCATCCGACCTTGGTGTTGCTAAGCTCATCAATTAAACGATTCATGTAAAGGTTGAAGAGACTTGGCGAACTTAACCCACCTTGTCTCACTCCACACTCTAACCTGTACATGCTCGATATCGAGCCTCCCCATTTTACAAAATTATTCTGGTTACAGTACCAATACTTAAATAGACCTATAAACTCTCTTGGAAGACTGGTCTCCTCCTGCATCATTGTCTATAACCTGTCATACGATACAAGATCGAAAGCTTTGGACAGGTCAAGGAAACAAGCATAGATTGGAGTCTTCTTAGAGGTATAATACTGGACAGTGTGCTTGAGGCAAAGGATAGCAGCTTCTGTAGATAGACCTGGTCTAAACCCAAATTGTGCATCATATAACTTCAGATGCCTCCTCAAGTGCTTGTCTACTGCAAACTGTCCAGTACCTTCCCAATGATAGTAGCCAAGGATATAGGTCTATAGTTTTTAAGGCAAGAAATGTCTCCCGTCCTGTTCTTCACTACATGCACTATAACTGTTTTCATAAGTTCCTGAGGCAAGTATGAGTGGCTGACGCACCGCGTGAAAAACAGGGCGAGTACACTGTGTAGGTTTTCACTACCGTACTTCAAATGCTCCACACTGAGCGAGTCGTGACCCGGCGACCTGTCGCGTGTCAGGCCCCTAATGGCGGCTGCAACTTCTTTCGCAGAAAAATGTACATGCGGCTGCCCGTTTACTTCGCCATCAAGGAACTGACCCACCGCTGGCCCCAGAGGTGACTTTAACTCAAAATGAGTTTTAAATAATTCCGCAATCTGGACAGGCTCGCACACATCCTCAGTACTGACAGGTTTCCAAAAATCTGAAAACTTTTTACTTGAATGGAGAGACGCTAATAAATCCATACGTATTTGGTTTTTATTGTCTTGGCATCATTTAAGTTTTGACTTAAATAGGTTCCTAGACTCCTGCATTCTTTTATATACAGGCCCGTATCTAGGTTTGCCACAGTACGCCCACTCTAAAAAATAAAGTCGTGCCTCTCTGAGATACACAGCAATATATTTATTCCATACGATTACTCGTGGTTTTTTATTTGATATGTGCTTATATTTAACTATATTACTCTGTATTGCTACTTTTGACAGAATATCTATAATTAATCCATACATATCATCTAACATTTTTCTATGCTGTACATTGTTACACATCTTGTCACTACACCTATTTAATTCAGGAGGAAAATTTACATCTTTAAAATTATTAAAACAATAATTTGTATATAAATCGATCTGCCTCTCATCTCTCTCCCCCCATACAATTTCACTTTTTTGATTAAAATTTGTTGCAATTTTAGGCCTAAGGATGTTTAGGTTACATTTTAATATCACGGGATAGTGATCCGACCAGGATACGTCATATTTTACATGCACATCCTCTACTGAACTTCGTACGGCTTCCGACACTACACAGTGATCAATCCAACTTCTAGTCCCATCTATGTCACTCTGGAACGTATACGTATCTGATGTTTCACCCAACCAGTCCAAATCAACACACCTAAAGTTTTGATCTACGCAAAAACTACGCAGTTCATCACCAAATCTTTTTCTCATATTCGCATTAAAGTCCCCCAGAACAAACACAGAGTCGACACTACTTTCTTCCACAATGGCATGAATTTCACCTAAGCACTCTGAAAATTCAACTAGATTATCTAACGAACCACTGACGTCAGTAGGCATGTATACTGTAAATAACAGAAACGATCTGTCAGCTATCTGCACCTTTATGGCCGCCAAACGATCACTACTGCACACAATAACTGACACATTATTAAATACACTCTTGCGCCATAAAATCGCAACCCCCCCATACGGACGCCCCCGCAGTACACCTTTCGACGTATCCACAGCTGATTTTCCTGTAAATGCAAAATCAGGGCTGATTGTACCTAATATGGGTATATCGTGAGGCAATAACCAAGTCTCTTGAAGGCAGACAAAATCAGCTGATTGGCATAACAATCTCACACTATCAATCGCTTTAGTTACTGATTTACAGTTGTATGTACAAAATGTAGTGTTATATAGTGATGCATTATTGTTATCCATTATTTTTAATACCATTTTCATTCCTAATTAATTCTTTCTGTTCGTTCTGTTCGTCTTTTCTAATGTAAAATGTATTGATACCCTTTTTTTGTTTAGCAGAATGGGCCTAAATGATCTACATGGACCATTCGCATGGGTTCTGTGGGCTTAGGGATTGGATATAATTATCACTCCTTTTTTCCATGGTCATGGTTGTTTCCATAAGCACAGTGGATACATGAATATACATGTTTTCGCACAAAATGAGTCATTTTTGGGAACCCATAGTTTTCTTTTATCAAATCCATACATTTCTGGAGGCCACATGCAGTATGTAGGATCCTGCAAACGGCGTCTCCGGCACTAGCCCGGAGAGCTAGTAGAGGATGTCCTAGATATCGTCCAGCCCCTCCAGCTGCGTAGGTTTCTGAGAACTGGAGAGACGCTTCAGCGTCGGGAGGTGAGCGTGCCTACAGCTCCATCACTAAAGAGGAGATTGCTAGTGGACTTTAGAGTCAACGGCTTGGCAGTGGCAACCGTTAGTTGCGCGGTGCAGTGCGCAACGGGAAGTGAGCGTGCCGACAGCTCCAGTACCTATCTGAAAAAAAAGGAAGGGTGCTATACGTGCACCCGGGGCAGTTCACCCAAGGCACAAGACCTTTTGAGAACATAGCCACATGTGAACATGTGTCAAAAATGTTTTTATGCGAAATTTCATAACTCATAAACACATAAACAAGTCGATCGGAGAAGTGGCAAAAAAAACAATATTCGTTTTATGACTGAAATCACGACACTAATCGGGAAAAAAAACTTACGGTTTTTAACCAGTTGAACAGGTGTCCATCAAACATTGCTAAGAAATATCCCAATTAATTAGCCTGCAAATTAAAAAAAATTTAAATTATAACATCCCTCTTTTCGCATCGGTAGCTAAAAATAAAAGATGGCAGCCCTATTGAGTCGATTTAACTCGGCCGTACGGCGAACTCGGACGGTGGACGACTGCGATAATTTCCTTACCGGCCTACCGTCTACGCTCAAACAGTTTGCGGTATATTGTGTTCATTTCCCTTGCTATCTACCTATGTATGTTTGTTTCTGTACAACACATTTTTTGTAAATCAATATTAGAGTTTGGCACTGCTCCTTACGGCACGTTTAGAGGAAACATCATAATATAGGGACAGAAATAAGCACAGAATAATGAATACAGTAGAAGTGGTCAGTTAGCATCACACGCGTGCCAACAGTAGGCCTATTTTTAGAAGAAAACTAAAAACTCTAGCTTTCTCTTTGTAAGTAGATTTATTTACATTTATCGTTTACAATATTTTTTCTTAAATAAGTATTAAAGGTAGAATCAACCCGAATAAGCCGTATGGAGCAATGTATAATAACTTTGTGTATTAAATTTATGTTAAATTTTCGTAAAAGGCGAATTTAGAACATCTACATTAATGTTATTATACGTGGGGCGCATATAAGTTTCCGGAACGAAAAGAAAATAATGCTATAAATGGTCAGAAATGAATTTAATGTTTCTCAAAATATTCTCCGTTAGCGTTAATGCACTTTTTCATACGAATAAACCAGTTTTGAAAACATTTATGCCATTCCTCCGTGACAATCTCTGAAACATATTTTTCATACTCGTCGATAGCCTGTTCAGGTGATGAAAATCGTTGACCGCGTAACTGGTTCTTAATTTTTGGAAATAAATAAAAGTCACAAGGTGCCAGGTCTGAGGTTGGGTTGGGAGGTGGGGTTGGCTCATAAGGTCAACGTTATTGACCTTAAAAAATTCATTTATATGTCTGGTCGTGTGAGACTGGCATTATCGTTGTGCAAGATGATACGGTGTTTACGGTTATTTTTGTTTAAATGGTCGTGTACCAATCATTATTCACGGTACAACGATTCTTCAAAGCAACAGTAACCACGTGTCCAGTTTTATTAAAAAAAGAAGCAATCATCCGCTTAGAGGCACTTTGCACGCGTCGTCATTTTGGTTGGTTTCGGCTCATCTCGAAAGACCCATACGCTCGATTGCTACTTTGTTTTGAGATCGTAACTATAAATCCATGTTTCGTCACCTGTTACTATGTCCCACACCAAATTTGACGCGCCTGTGTTGAATCTGGTAAGCATGGCATTGCACCAATTGACGCGATCCGTTTTTTGAGCCTCAGTCAGATTGTGTGAGATCCACCGAGAGCACAGCTTTTTCACACCCAAATGTTTGTGTAGTATTGATTGTATTTGACTCATGCCTATGCCTAAAGATGCCCAAATGTCATGGTACGTAACATGCCTGTCTGTTTTGATCATACGGCGCACAGTATCGAATGTTCACAACAGTGGACGGGCGACCATCACGAAATTCGTTACTGAGATTTACACGACGCCTTTGAATTTTGCAAACCAGTTATAAATAGTCGTCTTGTATGGTGCTTCATCGCCAAAAGCATCGCCAGAAGCAGCCGAGTGAAGCTCCTCTGAGCTGTTAACCTACACTTAAAGTCATAGAAAATCATACTACGAACATTTTCATTACTTAAATCCATGGTGATGTAGACAACCAATTTCTAAAATGACGTAAACAAACAATGTAAAAACAAGTGACAGTCAGATGAAACAAATTGTATTCTACGGCCAAAGAGTTCCATTTCCAAATGTTGTAATTACTTTCTAAATATTGTTTATGTAAGTGGCCAGTTCCAGAAATTTTTAGGGCGCCCTATATAGATGCTGATACATTGTGTTTTTTTATTATATATTACAAAAGGCGACCTCAATACTCAATATATTTATTGCAAGTTGATTGATCGCTGTGTTCGTTACCGCGATCTCGTCAACTATAACTGAAACGCATATGGAAGTCCTCGTCAAAACGAATCGTATGAGCGCAATCAAAAGATAGCTGCTGTACACTGTTGAGGAGTTCCTCTCATCTGTCTGCCATTACCACCATCTGATCAGCTCTAGGTCTCCATAACATTTCATTTTTAACCGGTTTCAAAAAGGAAGAGGTTCTCAATGCGACTGTATTTTTTTGTATGTATGTTACGCGATTAATCGCCGGATTAATCGATTAATTTCTGAATTGACTTTGATGATTCTTTTTTGTTTGAAATTGTATTTGAAGAATATATTCCACGTCTAAGGGTGGCAAACTAGGTTTCGCGCATTTTCCGGTAACCGATTTCAATAAAACTTGGGCAATAGACGTAATTCCAAGATTTCTGCCGCTAAGCAGTAATGTAAACATTACTGCGTTCCGGTTTAGAAGGGTAAGGGTGCTGGTGAAATTACAGGCACATGGGACTTGTCAACTTATGTCTCAGGGTGACGGGGGCATTGGCAGTGCTCATAAGATTTTTGCAATTTAAAGCTCTGAGTGGCACTGCCACTGTTATGGATAGGTGTGTCGCTTACCACCAGGTGTACGACTTGTTCGTCCCGTCACTTCTCGTCGACCATTACAAACAATCATGATCGCTGATGCATTTAGACTTTTTGGGATGAATGGTAGAAATAAATTCGCGATATTTAGAATAAAACATTTTAATATAAATTACCGGGAACAACCC
Source organism: Hyposmocoma kahamanoa (assembly GCF_003589595.1). Lineage (NCBI taxonomy): Eukaryota > Metazoa > Arthropoda > Insecta > Lepidoptera > Cosmopterigidae > Hyposmocoma > Hyposmocoma kahamanoa. The sequence goes on from NW_020653337.1 coordinate 4,132,754, forward strand.
ATACTACCAAACCATTAAGGCTAAATTATCTGCAATATCCATGCACGTATTAGATATATGAAACCTTTCTCGTACCAATAAAGAAACATCGTATATAATTTTCGGTGATAACCATAGTTGCTTCTCTAGGGTTGGCAATGAAGCGGTTTTTTTTATCGATAGTTTTTTTCTATTAAATACAATACAAATACTGTTAATTGCATTTAAGGACAAATTATATAATTATAACTTTTCCGGAAAGAGACATAAAGATCCTATGAATGAAATTGGTCGATAATTTATTTCTTAAACTTGAGAGTTGTAAACTTTCACATTTATATTACGGTGCATTATTAAAATAGTTAATTACTGATGATTGAGTACTTAGTTTTTTCGCTAAATCGATGACTTTAGGGTCGAAACACAAAACTGAGATGCGACGTCACATCGCAGAAAACCACGAACTCGCACGACTCATCGCAAGAATTTGCGAATTGCTCCGCATCGCGCACTCCAGTGATGTCAATTTTCTATACTTTTTTATCAACAACAGCAGTGCAACACTCTTTTTACGATCCATCTCTCTACCGTGTCTAAAAAATACGTTCAGTACGATTGATGATCGTCGAAGGAAGTAACAGTGAGATGCCTTGCCGCACGAAATCGCATAGCAGGAATTCGCATCGCGCCGATTCGTAGTTTTGCGTATCGACACGTAGTTATTATTATTTTAGAGCGAGTAACACCGAATGAAGGAGAGAGAGAAGAAGAAGTCTGACTGGTCGCCGGTTGTGTTATACACTTACAAACCCATTGACTCTAAAGTTAACTAATTTGACGTTATTGTTCACCGTTGGCTTAACGTATTGATAACGAAGAATGAATACACCAATTATCAAATAATTCCTGACACAATTAGTGACGACGGTGTTTCCCTCAACGTCTCCCCTTACGTCTTATTCCGACATATACGTAATTTGTTTCGTATAATTCGAATTATTTTTATGACCTTCATGTGACAAATGTTCTTTTGACGTATAATTACATATCGTACTAAGGGTACGATAAAAATAAAATATAAAAGTTAGGGTACACAACATTGGTTGATAGTCAATCCAAGAATTTAATCAAAACATGCATCCAATTTATCAATACCACAGAAGAACAACAAACATGGAAGTGTCTTAAGACGAGGTATGTCAAGCCTAGGTTTTAGGAGTTGAGGTGTGGGAGGGGGTCGCCTCTCGCGTCTCGCAAAGAGCGCGCTCTAAATTAATATGTATAAAATAAGAACAGGCCGAGCCAATTTGACACAGATCCGACGTCGACAAGCGCCCGAAGGCGCTGACTGACGGGGTATTGGGCGAAGCATAATGTATACTACTTCGCACCCAATTGTCAACAATGGACAAGTTGTTTTTTGGACCTTACCTGTTTCTGTCGATAATCGGTAACGTGGTAGTGAAATTAGATGTACTTGTCAACTGGCGGGACTTGTCAATTTATGTCTCAGGGTGACAGGCGTAGTGGCATTGTCCCTCGAATCTTTGCGATTTAAAGCTCTGAGTGGTACTCAACTACTACGGATAGGCGTGTCGCTTGCCACCAGCCACATGATTTGCTCGTCCTGTCACTTGATATCATAAAAAAAATAAAGATCCTTATTATTTGTCGATGTATTTAAAGGATATTTATCACAACACTACGTACTGGGTACCGACCCATTCCATTAGGGCCTGTCCCGTTTGTTGCGAGCATTGTTTGTCATTTGACACCACGCAGCCTTACGGACACAGATGCGAGGCAATTGGGAATACGGGACATGAATTTTCGTGAGTTTTTCGCGTGATGAGTTGCGAATGGGGTAATCAGTTGATTAGGGTTGCGATGTTTTTGTTCCGATGTGTTTTCTTTTGTTTTAAATACTTTTTTTTTTACAAAATATTACATTATGTTTTTTTTAATATTATTTAATAAAATTAATCAAAGTCAAAGACAGAAAACAATTATATTTAAGGTCATATGTATATTTTGTAACTCGCTGTCCGCTCCGCCTGTGACCAAATTCTTGCCCGTTACACGGTCTGCGTATAACCAGACCTACGTCCCATTATTTCTTCCATTACGAAAACACAAATCGAATCCTATTTCGGAGCGGCTTGGCTCCTGCCAAGGAGGCTTCTATGCTTTTTGTTGGTGACACTCCGATACAAGTTTAATTTTCAGGGTTTACTCAAGAACGGCGACAGAATAACGGAATAAATTTAATTAACAATTTAAATGCTTTCAGCGAAAGCCTCCAGTGCCTGAAGACTGACAGCAATAAGAATATATAGGAAATGAAACTATTTTTCCGGATTTAAATCGCGTATATTTGTTTTTTGCCCTTTACAGGTCCCATGGTCACAGTTGAATGAGGTGGTACAGTCTTCAATCAGTTATGTGTAATATTAACGCAAACCACCCTATTTTTTCACTATAGGTACAATAGTTATTAATTAAATACCTTATTTATAATTTTACAAAGAAAACATTCCAATTTACGCTACATTAAGTTTTACAAATTATTTTATTGAATGAATTTTTATTAAGTTCAATTTATTATTTATTAATAATAGAAATTAGAATAAACTAAAACATATTAATTAGTACTACAGTTTTATGTCTGTTTGGGATTTTTCATCAGAGGAAATACTGGATCCCAAACTGGTGGTACGGAGAAATCATCTTCCCTGTTGAAATTATAATGTTTTTTAATTTCAATGGCCTCTCGCAGCATCCTGGGTAGATAACGGACTTCTTTTGCAAAGGACCTGGGGTTTGTCAAACGTCATTGAATGTGTAGGTTTATCCATGACATGCTCGCAGACTGCAGACTTGTTTACGTAGATATATATATATAATTAATTAATATGTCTTAGTTTATTCTAATTTGTAAAACTTAATGTAGCGTAAATTGGAATGTTTTCATTTTAAAATTAAAAATCAGGTACTTAATTAATAACTTTTGTAACTATAGTGAAAAAATATGGTGGTATGCATTAATATTAGATATAACTGATTAATGACTGTACCACCTCAGTCAACCGTGACCATGGGACCTGTAAAGGGCCGGAAACGTCGGTTTGTTTGAAAAAACAAATTTACGCGATTTAAAACCGGAAAAATAGTTTCATTTCCTATGTGTAACAATCGCGAAAACCTAAGAACTCAATAACAATATAGTAAAAGATAGAGACCTCAGATTCAATGCCTAACTGATGACGTGCTGCAGGAAAGAGAAGGTAACATCTCGTAAGCGAGAGTGTTTGTGCTATTCGTAGCCGTTTTGAATTATCGTCTACGCACAATTTGTAGCACTTCGCTGTGATTGCTACGAGCGACAAAAGAAACTTTTGGGATTTTTATTGCTAAGTTTGTTTGTTGCAAGTATCATAATTATATATTGTTTATGTTTGTTGTGTTTACTCTATTACAGGTTTTGACAGAATATCAGGGAGGGTTATAATATATTCGTATATTATTTGACTTGTCTTTATTCATTTGTTTCTTTAATATTACTTACTACACACCACGGCATATTTACCAAAACAAAAAAAAGTGATTATGAAAATTAATAACTTTTTTATTATCGATAAAAAGATCGATGAAACACTACGATAACTCCTTTAGAACTGAGTGAACTCGAACCAGCGTCTGTTGTCTAACCGTGGCTATCTTTGTGTCAATAATAATAATAACAAACTAGTGGAATTTTTTTTATAAAAAAATATATGAGTCATGATTTTCAATAAAATATAATAACATTTATATTTAAATAAACACGAATTAGACACAAATAAACAATTAAATGTACATCTTTGAACATTTACCTACTACAGCCTTATTCAAGGTTTATTGACAAAAAAATCTAAATTAACAAAATGCATAGTTTCCTCTACAGACGCTGGTTCGTATCCTGTTATATAGAAGGACTTTTTCTTCGTGTTCAATAATTATAAAAAATGCATTTTTTTATTTTGCATGAAAGCAGAAAACGGCTGAAAAATTGTAACACTTTAACATTTATTATATCAAAGTTTATTAAATAAAAAAAAACTAAAGTGTGCGACTCTTATAAGAACGCAAAATCAACCTCGAACCATTCGACAAACCTGAATTAGTAGGAAATTGAAACAAATGAATTAAAAAATGATAGTCGACAAATTTTTTATTTTCATATCAGACCTAACATAAAAAAGTAAAATAAGCCACCAAACTTTTGAAGGTACTGCATTGTTCTGTGAATTTACTAGTGTTCCGCTAAATTTGCCAGAGGGTGTGTTTTGTTATTTCTGTCATTTTGTTATTTTCTGTAATTGTCTGTGATTTACGTGATTAAATAATCGAATTTTATTTTTTGTTATTTTATTTCAGCTGAAATAAGGTTACAAATTTTCGAAATAGTATAAATAGTATAATATAATATAAATAGTTATAGTTGTTGCTGAAAAATTGTTTGTTCTAGAAATACAATACAATCAGAAAGAAATCAATGCTCATTAGGTTTACAGATTTTATTTCTCACTAAGAATTTTCATTCACTTAACATGAGAAAAAAAACTAAATATAAGTACAGTTGAAATATCGAACGACAAAGATAAAAATGATTGTACATTAAGTGGGTAGTTGCTTATTTAAACGTGAGTTGGTTGGTTGAATCGCTAACGTGAATATTGCTATACACAATTAAGAAAGATATATAGAACGGACCAAACTAGAAGCGACATGCAAGTAGTTTAATTAGGACGAAACGTTTGGTAAGTTAAATTATTTTTTAAATATATAAATATTATATTCTCAATTCTATTAATATTATATCAATGTTCATTAGTAACTTATATAATACAAAAGCATGTGTACATAATTCAGTTCGAAGCCTTTTTATAAATGTACTTTAATCCTTGACAACAAGTTACATAATCATCTAAGAATGGAACCCCATGTCTTTAAATCTGCCCCTGTCAGTCCGTCAGCCTCCTAGTGATTCGTAGCAACTCAGCGTCAAAGAAGGTCAATGAAATAACACTTATTTGTCTGAAAATCGCAACAGTACAACTGTCATTTCGCTATTTGGCACATGGTTACCATCCGATCGGATTTGTCCGGATATCTCCGGCATTTCGACCTCCTGTTCCGATTTTGTTAAGATTTTTCGGCTTAGAGTAACAATTATCAGAAAAAAAGGAAAATTTTGACGCTTGTCCTTCTCTGCTGCCGCGTAAGACAGATTTTTGATTTTGTTTTGTTACTAAATGTCCAGCTTTTGCAAATGTCTTGCTTTTTGTGCGGACTGTTCACATTTTAGAATATTAACCCTACATGGAGCTCCTCTACATTACAAAAAAAAAAATCTTGTGTACGTAGTTGTAATATCCTCTTTCTGAAAAGTCAGTGAATAACATTTTATAGCAAATTATTGTTAGAAAACCTTTCACGGCACATTTTTATGACTCTCAGGGATTGAACCCCGGGACTATTTGACGACAGGCTTTATTTCACTTTTATATTACGTAACGCGATTTCGACGGTTTATATTTTTACGTCGGACTTTATGACCTATAAATGTTTGAGTTAGTGGAAAATTTAATCTACTACGGTTTTTTATTGACTTTAATGAATTAATTTAGTTCTTCATTATTTAAAAGCAGGCTCTTGTAGGAGAAGTAATCGCCTGCTATCACTGTTCAGCGCCCTTACTATGCTTCGCAAAATGTTTGGACCTATTCTGTTTTTATTTTGTTTTTTCTTTATTTGTTTTTCACAAAATTCGTGTTTTAGTTATTTTTTCTAATTTTGTTTATTGTTACTTTATTTTTTTTTCACAAAATTCATGGAGATAAATTTTGCGCAGTGTTTATTGGAGGTATCGATTTGATCTAAATAACTTTATCCAGGTCTTTCCCTTGCTTCTCTTTCTTTCAATCTTCCCTTCTAAATTGCTACTAAATTGTATTTGATGCCCAAACATCTATCTCCTACTGTTTTCTATTGTCTTTAATAAGCTTCTCTTTCCTGCACTATTATTAATACTTCTTCTTTGGTTTTTCTTTCTGTCCTGCGGGTTTCTTCTACTTTTCTCTGTGTTTACTCACATCCCGCTACCATAACATGTCTTTTAAAACAAGAAATGGAACTTCATATATAAACGTAGCAGCGCGGCTTGTACGTTGTGCACGCCGTTTTCGAACGCATACATTCGCATAATCTCGCGGTGCACCCGAGTGAGTAGAGGCGGCTTCCAACAGCCTGGTCGTTCATAGTCCTGGGAGGCGGTGGCCTTCTTTTGCGCAGAGGTTATGTCGCAAAAGGAGGCCGCGTAGCGGGTGCGCGAGGACGCGGCGGACGCGCACCCGTTTCGGCGCAGACGTACGGGGAGAAGGCGAAGGCAGTTCGCTGCTCGCCTGATCCCCTAGTGAGGCCAGCGGGCTCTGGACAGGGACTCCGGAGCCTGCATTGCACGGTCTCACTCGTCTTGGGGGCGGGTCGGAGGACAACCGACTCGCTCCTCCGTTGGCGCGGGAGCCCTGGCGCAAGCTAGGGCGGCCGGGCGGCGTCGTGGTGAATGTTCGCCGATCGAAGGGAAACCCGGGGGGGTTTTAGCGGGGTAGGCCCTCCAGCCTGGAGGTAGAGTCCCCACATGACCCCTGAGTCTCCCTGGGCTCAGGGGTATCCATAAAGATTTCCCCCCGTCAAAAAAAAAAAAGTTGCACCACCCCGCATGTGTGGAACTGTGGCAGTTCCATACATGCGAGACCGCGCCGGCACGAGCGATACTCTTCCCATTTCTACGGCGCGTTAGCCTGAGCTTGCGTGGCATGGCCCGTGAGCTATGGCGTAATTCTGTGGAGATATAGCACAGATGTTTTGTGCATTTTCACTCTATAAAAAAAAATTATAAGAATATTGGTAAATATCGGCCCATTCTCCTTAAAGCTCTTATAGATGGTTGAGCTACACCGTGAGTAAACTTGTGCAATTTCGGCATAATCAAATAATCCACCTCTCTTACATTTAAAAGGTCGGCTCTTGCCGGTATAGTAAACGCCATTATATCCACTGAAAAGCTTTTATTTGATTTTTTTAAAGGACGTTGTCCTCATTTTACGTTTGATTTGGTCAAAGTAACTTATTTTTGGTCGTTTTCATCCATGCTTGCTTTTCTCGTTTAGTTCGTTCTGGTTTTTAATGTAGTCTTCATGTAGTGTAAGATCACATCTACTGTCTTTTCAGTTTTCAATTATTTTCAATAAGTTTCAGTTTTTCTTGAAACTTGTCCTGCATATTTGTATATGTATATTTTTTGTTAAATCAAACATGTCCTGTTAAAAATGTCCATTGCTGTTTTTGATTCTCGTTCACGTCGACTGTAGCCGACATTATACAGTTGAAATCACGAGAGCACGCAATTGAAGTCTCAGCTATATGCAGCGGAAGTCACAACTGCACGCAGTAACTACATTTAAAATTATATATACCAATATGGCGCTATTGCTGTAACTTCTATAAGTTATAGCATATATATAGTATCTATCGACTGAAGATATGAAGTTGACGTTTGTTCATGATAGAAAAATCAGTTATTTAGTAAGAGGAAATTGTATTTAGTTTTTAATAAATAAATGTAACATCAGAACCTCGCTCGTTATTTATTTTTTATAATACCAACTGACGTGACGAACAAGTCGCGCGCCTGATGGCAAGCGACACGCCTGTCGATTACAGTACCACTCTGAGCTTTAAATCGCAAAGATGAAAAAGAAAGAAGATGTAGAAGGGCACTGTCACACGCTGAGACATAAGTTGATAAGTGCCATGTGCCTGTAATCTCACCAGCACCCTTACCATTCAACACCGGAACTCAGTAATGCTCACATTACAGCTTGGTGGTGGAAATAGGTAAAGTAGCAGTACTTTTCTATATGAACCCTTTCACATGGAGCTCTACTGCTACTAAATTATTTAAACTTCATTGCATAATAGTCCAACTTGCGGACGTAATGCCATTAGGCGTTCTCTACCAGTCAGCTTCATTAATCGATATTTCTGCCGAATGACGTCCACTATTGGATGTTAGTTCGTGCGTCAGGAGGCAGGTGTATTCCTGGCATGTTATTGATATTTGGTATTTTGCTAAACTGGCATTCCGCTAATCTGGCGTTCTACCCGTTAGGCGTTTTGCGTTTCTGGTATAAAGCGTCAAAACGGTGCAGTCCACCTAAGCTAAGCTATTTGGTACTTGATGGCTGGTGTCCGCATATAAATATATATATAAAACTCGACGTCGAGGCGACTCGTGCCACCCAAGCTCCTCCAGGAATCTCAGCAATCCCCTCGTTTCGCTGAAGACTTCGGGGAGCGACCTCGGCACTCCAAGGTACTTCGCCCTGTAGTTAGCTAGCCTATCTTTGTGTGTTGCTCTTGAATATTTTATAATTAGTAATTCTAGTCGAAAATTAGTGTAGTAACTAGTAAGTACACGTAAGATCTGTTATTAACACCTTGTATATCGTATTTAAATTTGAAAACCCGCTAAACTATAACGGGACCCACAACTCAGGAGCTCGACGGAAAATGTCAAATTAGAGACGTGACCATGTCTAGTAGGGATTATTGAAAATTTGTCTAGTTGACTGCTGAAACTCGTGATGGGCTTTCGTAACGAACCTGTCATGATACACCTGTTTCAGATTTACGCTGTCAAATTGAGGACAGTACCTACATCATGAGTTTCCTGTGCTGAATAATATTTTATATTATATATTAGTTTTAAGTTCTTTTTTACTAACAATATATGGAATTCATAAGTTCTGAAATAAAAGTCTTTATTATTATTATATATTATTTGTTGCAGCGCTCTTCGTGGACCTGAAATAATACCAAGTTGTTTAGTTGGTATAGCGTCTGGCACGGTATGCAAGAAGACGTCGGTTCGAATCCGACCGGATCGAAGGAATTTTCTCTGAGTGTTCGATCTAATACGAGTAAGGACGTATAGTTTTGACGTTTTCTTTTATATACACAAAATCAGCACCCGCATCAACATCCATTGATGTGTAAAAAACCTGCGTTTGCAACAACCCTGATTCGCACAGCCAACCTGTCAATAGAGAAAAAACCGCTCTCTCATTAGATAAATAGTACCGAAGCACCATCTCTATTTTTGTTGCAAAAAAAAAACTAATTAGAATAATAGCAAAAGAGACAGATAGTTGCCGATTTCACTTCCAGAAGAACAAACAAGTTACTCACGCTTCCCTCAATATATATATATGAGATTTGTAAATTTGTTCGCAATCGACAACATCCTCAACATCGACAATCCATCAAAATTTTTATTACGTCACAAAAATAGATTAATGATTCCAATGACAAGATTAACTCTGCATTCCTCTAGCCCACATGTCATGACGATAAAAATTTATAACCTGATGCACTGAGAAACGTAACTAATTATAGAATATTTAAAAAAAAACTAAATGAATTATTTATAAATATTTATTAAAGAATTTTTGAATGGATCTCTTTAACAAAAAGTATTTGCATTTGAAAACAGTCCTTACTCTCTTCCCTTCTATTTGTTGTGCCCGAAAACCCTTCCATGATGTGTGAACTTACTATTACATAACACCCTGTATACCATTGCCGTGCCGTGCCGTGACGTGCCGTGCCGTGCCGTGCCGTGCCGTGCCGTGCCGTGCCGTGCCGTGCCGTGCCGTGCCGTGCCGTGCCGTGCCTAGCCGTGCCGTGCCGTGCCGTACCGTACCGTACCGTATTGTATTGTATTGTAGATTACCACTGCCGTTTGTACCCCGTAAGCATTAAATTTAAGCTAGGCAGTGCGATAAAGTGTAAAATGAAATGTACCAAGTCCAATCAGGTTACAATGTAAGGGCACGAATGAGCACGGAAATGAGACTATCTGGCAGGATTTAATTATTTACCAGTGAACAATGATCTAAATATAGTTTGTAGATGTCCTTTAGTGTTGGACATCAATTATCTAGTACGGCCATGTAATAAATAAGACAAGTAGTGCAAGTTCCAATCAATCATCAACCCTTGCCACATTTAAATAAGATATTCTAAGCCTCGGTTCTTCACTAGGAAATCGTTCGCCTACGCTTGGCACACATATGCACTCCAGTGTGCTTGGCTAATATTCGTGTTCACGCCCACTCTTTGTGCGAGTGTGGTCTGGCAGAAGGCACCCTCGAGCGCCTGTTTTTTAACTACAACCGTATGGTCACTGTCTATGATACTTCCTCTTGAAATCCCCCGTCCCGTTACTATCCAATTCCTCCTAATCTTAGTACTCTCTATTTGTGTATGTTCTAATAAATTTATTAAGAAGTAACAAAATGTTTTTGTAACAGTCTGTGTATGTAGTCTGTTGTTGTAGATTCTCCTCTCAGCGAACTCTATCGAAATTCACCGATAAATTTTGTTGCAGCGCTCTCCGTGGACGGGAAATAATAACAAGTTGATAAGAAATATTAATATATTTTCCGTAACTGACCACACGTTCTTCAACAATGTAGTACAATCACTTTATGTAAGTAATTTACTCGTCTGGCCTTTCGGACTCTTGCACACCATTCCGCCACCCCGTCGCTCCACTCAACTCTACTTCTTAGTACGAGCGCGTTCCCACAATGTCGTGACGACAGATTGTCGTGCAGTTTACAGTATCGTGGCTTGTATATTTAAATGAAGTTGTTCACATAAAGCACGACACGATTAAGTGTCGTTCACGATTTTTTATCGTTACAACGGCAAACTGTCGTCACAGTGGGAACAGTTAGAACGACAGTCGTCAGACGATAAAAACGTGACGACAGATTGTCGCAGCTCCTATTGTCGTCACGTTTTATTTATCCCTGTCCGCACGTATTCTGCTCCCTGCCATCCCCTCTCGTACCCCGCGCCCTCTGCTCGCTTTGCAGTAGCGTTGGGTCGTAGCCAGAGATGGGCAAGGAGGCTGTCGTGAAACGATAAATTGTCGTCACGATCTAGTGGGAACAGCTAGTCACGACAGTCGTTCAACGATAAAAAATCGTCCACGACAGATAGTCGTGATATGGGAACAGGCTAGACACGACAGTCGTCCAACGATAATAAAACGTGACGACATAGTGGGAACGCGCCCTCACAGGGTGGGATGTGGCGGAAACGGCCGCAGATTGGCTGGTGAGAAAATTATGTAAAAATGAATACTCTTTATATTCAATACTTAAAATTATAAGTGTGAATAATTATTTTAACGAGCTACAATAAAACATATTTGGTTGTAAAACTTTCCTTTGAAGTAAACTGATATTGCAATTTAACATTATGCAATTGTGAATAGCGCCATCTATTTGTCACCAAGATTTTATACAATACAGTGGTCAGACCATCTAGTGGTCACATACGATACCATTTATTATGTGCTAGGAATCAGTTATTACCACAGACTATATAAATTTCTTCCGTGGTTATTACCTTAATTTACTATATTTCAGCCATGATTATTTTCTGTTTTTTTTTAAACAAGAACCGTTACGTTGCTGGTTTGCATTTTAATGCGGTGGTAAGCGACACGCCTGTCTATAGCAGTTTCAGTGCCACATAGAGCTTTAAATCGCAAATATCTGAGGGGCACTGCCACTGTGCCCATTACCTTTGAAGAGCTCTATGTGCCTGTCATTTCAACAGCAGCCTTGCCCTTTGAAATCGGAACGTAGTAATGCTCACACACTGCTTGATGCGAGAAACAGGTAAGGTCCCTGGACGAACTGTTTCACAAGGAGTCTACAACTAATAAAAATCTATAAATATCTCTACAATCCGATTGCGATAAAATTTTCGTGAGTTGCTGTTTTGCTGTGCTGTGCTCGCAATAGATTCTGAAGTATTAAATCCCGCTGCTGGGATTTACCCGAGGGAGAGGGTTGAGGAATAGTCCCCCACGCTAGCCCAATGCCGGTTGGAGTCTGAACACGTTTTCAGTAGTGTAACAACCCATGTCAAGTAAATTTGGTATATGTATAAATATGCAGATATATCGTATCTTGATTACAACGTACCCTATTACGAAACTAGTTTCACAGATAAAACAGAAGACAGAAGTTTAGCGTGCCTTGGATTTGTGATGCAAATTACAATATATAACTAGGAATTCTGAAGCGATCTATGTAAATAAGTTATGTAAATTAAAATGTTGAATTGCGTCCTTTCCAGTACCTCTTCGGTCGAGTGGTTTGTACACAGGTTTTCATGGTGTCGCCATCTCCGAGATCCCGGGTTCGATCCCCAGCCGGGTCCATGTAGAAACTAAGTTCTCAATATTGTCTCAGGTCTGCTAAATGAGAGCACACACCTCTTCTGAGAAGTGTAGCTACAGAGCAAGGGTCTTGAGCATTCAAAAGCCTTGGTATCTACCTACAGTGCCAAACACTGTAGAGAAGCTCTGTCATTGGGCCGAAATGGCATAAGAATGCTCACGAAAGCCTTAACAGGGCATTGTGGCTTGAACAAGCACATGTCACATATTGGGCAGAGAGTGAATAGAGAATGTAGATTCTGCCAAAAAGAGTGTTGCACAGCTATTATTTATAAGAAAGTATAGGAAAAAAACACAAAGAAGATTAACATCGCAGGAATGCGCGATGCAAGGCAATTCGCAAATTCTTTTCGCAGTTTTGTGTTTCGACCCTTATGCGTACTTGGATGACAAAAATCCATGGTAGTGACTCGTTTAGCTCTTGCAGGTAGACTCGATGTAAGATGTTTGAAATAAATATGTGAAATGTGAAATATGTGAAAATGATAAATATATTAAACCTCTAGAGTTTCTTGCTCATTCTTCTCAGGGGAATCTGTCTTGCGAATGAGCAGTAGAGTTTAATTAATATGAGAATTTCAAGTGTAATTTGTTTACGTTTGAAATAAAAATGATTTGAGTATACTTCAGGCGTCTTTTCTGTGTGACTTGCGTCTTAATACGCAAATTACCAAGTGACATGTCTTGATCTATTAATGAAGTCAAATTAGAAGAAAAATTAGCTCGCTCGCGTGAAACGGCTAAAAGACAGAAACTTTGTTGGAAGTATAAAGGTTTTATTAAAGGTACATATAGGATGTCATAAGATCCGAAGATTGCAGCTTTATTGGTGCCGTATTTATTAAACGCTCTTACAATGGCGTTAGCTGATCTTACGCAACCGTACTGTACTGAATCTCTCTAATTAGAGGAGAACAACGCTCTGCAATCCGACATATAATGACACGACAAAGAGCACGTTAACCTTGACACAGAATAAATTCAACTCTAAGCTGCTAGCGGTAAGAGGTAAAGTCGAAAAAAGCCAAGCTGTACAGTGACCAACAGGTCAAGATGTACAAACTGCACCTTAATATTTCGACAAAGAATACCGTGAAAACGTGGTAATAATACATTTCTTATAACACGTCATAACTCACAAACAGAGTTATTTTCACATTTATAATATTAGTATGTATGTATATATACCTATATCTGCACAACTCTTTATTATTTCTCTAGGCTGCTCACAGATTGACTGCATATTTCCAGTTATTGCGTGAAGTGGTAAGCAACTTCATGCAGCCGAGACCACGACTGTGTGAAGTTGAAGACAACTTCACGCATCAACTGCATGCATTTGATGTCGGATTAATTCCATTAGGTACTCTTGTGTTCAAGTAGTTTTCGCTAGAAGCTAAATATGATGCATTTTGTTAACTTTCCAGTAAACTCTTGCGAGATAAATTAAGCAGTATTGCAATAACGTTCTCATTTAAATGAAATGTTTTAGAATTTTTATATTTCTTCGCGTCAGTACGTTTAATAATTAACTTAGTACACTCTATGTATATTTTAACTATTCGTTTTATCAGAAAATCATAAAAATATTCAAATATTTACTACAAATTTAGAATTTCCTGCTTGTGCCTCTTTTTCTTCCGAAGGCTACCTACCACCCGATGAAGTGACGATGCGCGGAGAATTTATGAAACTTGGCTTCGAGTTGATTCAATTCGTTTGCCAGACCAGCAATCATCTTAAAAGAACTTGATGCATTTTTATCGTGATGTTTGTATACCTCTCTACATGTGGCCCATCTTAAATTCACTATGGGTTAAGGAGCTTCTCCCTGGAGAATAAGCCCGACATGCCACTATAATGCACGTCGGGTCGGAACTTGACGCTCTCGAAGAATTTTGTAAACATTCTCGTAGGTATCAATTTATGGATCAACGTTTTAGTGCACTATTCCAAATATGCTGTAAAAATACCCTCTTGCTTATATATTACTCGACCTACCCTTTTATAGATCGGCAAGCCAATATATTGTACAGTCATATACACAAGATACCTGACCACCCAAGCCGACTTTGTCGACCTTTTGGTTCTGAGCACAAAAATGAGGAGAAAATTGTTAACAAATTATTTTGGCATGGTTCCCTAGTTGCCTCATTAGTGAATGACATTGATTTGATCTTTAACGTATAAGTAGTTCTTACTTAAATACAGAATACAAATTTCAAGCAACTATAATAAAGACGTCCTAGCCTAGCGTTATAAGGATTGCTTTTTAAGTTGACGCAAGCATGGTTCGAGTCTCATTAAAAATAAAGTATTATTTAGCTATGACTATATAATGATGTTTTTTTTATTTATTTTAATCTGTGGATAGGTCTAAGGATTGTCTAAGAATGTTAGGTTCTGAAAATGAACCACCTCCCAGAAACATTAGGTTAATGAAATAACAGTAACCTTCTTGAGTAATTCAACTAACATTTTAATATTTTATTCTTCTAAATTATAATTAGAAAACATATTTAAAATACTTACAGCCTGTATCAGTAACTACTGTATTTTTTAAACTCACTACAGAATTTTCACAATTGTATATATGATATAGCTAGTATCAATACATTTTTCATGAAAAGTAAACAAACCGGTTTCGTTAAAATTCTTAAACAATTATTCAATTAATGGAATACCTTACGCATTCATATTTAAAGATTTCAACTTGATATCACTACTTTTTCCAATAACATTCATTTGAATAACATGTTAAAATCTTATATGAAACATGTTATATAGGTAATCTTTTATCAAAATGTATTGAGACGAACTTATAGTTTTACAGACATGTTACAAAAATAACAATACCATCACTCACATTTTACATTATTTTTGCCTAACGATGACTTATAACTATAATGTACTCTATTATTAAAAACTACACAATTACCACTTCAATACCGCAAAATAAAGCTTTCAGAATCGATCACTTGCTGTAAACGGTCTTTCATGCCTGCGACCATCGATCAGCATAAATCGCCACTACGTATTGAGTCCCCCATGGACACCACTATGTCCTTCTTCCTGGTCCTTATTTCATGAAGTTGAGCAGTTGATTTTGTAGTGGCAAAGGGGTCTTCAATATGGCGATTGACAATATCTAGGTGACGACTAGATGCAGAAGTAAACATTACCGGTGCTGGCCTCGGCTGATTACGTTGCACATTTGCAGTCGCTTTGTCGCGATTGATCCACAGCTTGACAGTGTTTCTTTGTGAACAAGCATTTATAATACCTGTTGCTAGACTATATATGCCTAATGCTAGATTTATATATTTTTTAATTTTAATGATTCGTTAAGCATGTTTTATAACACCCGTGTGTTAGCGTATCGTGACATTATATTATTTTATTTTGTTATAAAACTTACTTTGCGTCATTAAGAATTAGTTTCATCGAAATAAGAAATAAATCGATATCATCATCATCGATATTAACGGAACGGTAACAGGCGGCCGCCATTACGAAAAGCATTGACTAGAACAGACGTGTTTTGTTTTGTTTGGATTTATAGTGAAAGATCTTATAATATAATTTATAACAGTCACTGGAGTCTCATTTCTATGTCTACTTGGAAAATCTCCTACACGTGGGATAATGAAGGGTGGGGTGGTTCTTTTTGCAAATTGAAGCCAGTTGCAGCCCTGTGAAAAATATATTGAGTCTACTGACTGACTGACTGAGTATATGAAGTCGTTTTGCAATTTCTTCGATTGGCACATCTTTGTTCATACAGAACAATAATTTCTAATTTTAATAATTCTGTTAAGTGCGGCTATATTAAAACAAGAAAGAATACTTTGAAAGTAATTAAAACTGAGTAGATAAATGGGAACGAAACGTGGAACAATTCGTAATCACAGAAGACACGATCGTATGCAAACTGCAGAGCGATTTCGTGATTTGTTAATCTATCCCTACCCACCTTACACTTTATTAATAATAATAGGGGTTAAAGTATGAAATTGCCGATTTGTACTGAAAATCT
>NW_020653337.1:4149532-4159629 GCF_003589595.1 Hyposmocoma kahamanoa
AAACAATTGAAAGTCGATATTCAAATGTTTCAAATTTAAAAAAAAAAATCACAGAAACCATTTCAAAAAAGTTTCATTCGAAAACCCCAAACCATGAAGATTCTATGAAAATTCAAAGAACCTATTACAATAAAACGGTAATTTCATACTTTAACCCCTAATATCTGCCCTTAGGTAATTTCTAGTGAGCAAACATTGTGATTTGTCAGCGTTAATATTAAAAAATGAAACAAAAAGCTGTTAAAAATATAACGTTAAAAGAAAATAGTACTCGTGGAATCGAACCACGGGAATTGTAACTGACAGTCCATACAACAAGCCGCTCGACCATTTTACTGAGAAGTCAAATGACGAAATTTTGTATTGGTTTTCAAAATATGTTGATCATCTTCAAGCAACACTCCACTGTATTGCTTACGCGATAAAGTTTTCTTTGTTCAATACTTAAGATGGCTCTCAGAACCAAAAGGTCGGTTTGGGCATGTTAGGTATCTCATGTATATGACTGTACAGAAAAAAATACATTTTCCGGTTGTTTTATTACTTTTTAAGAGTGTTTATTTGATGGATAGATGTGGTAGTGGTAAACCACACAAAGTCGTACCATTTATGAGTAATGGGGAACAGCAATGAAAACGAAATGGGAAATCATCCAAACTCACAGCCACATGGGACTTGTCAACTTATACCTCAGATCTTTGCAATTTAAAGCTCTGAGTGGTACAGTAACTGTTAAGGGCAGGCGTGTATCTTACCATCAGGCGCACGACTTGTTCGTCCCGTCACTTGATGTTATAAAAAAAATCTAGGTTCTACATTGCTATAAACTTTGAAAAAATATATTTAAGTGTAATTGAAGTGTTTGTCTCTGATTTCAGACTTAGGGCGTCTTCAAATTAGACACGCTGTGCGCCCAGTTCCGTGAAAGATGACCGCCCGGTTACCATGCTTCCACTTACATTACTGGCGAATCTGAATTCTATTTACCAGGCAACAACATTTAAATTCCTCTTATAGCGTGTATCGTGAGGAACTAGATTAGTCTTTGCGAATTTAGATGGCGCTTCTCGCCATCGAGCCTGTTTTGCGAAAATATCACTTTTTCATGACCAGATATGGTAATAACGAAACGACTTCCGGTAACTTCCGTTTTATGCGTGATTACCATAGATATGGGAAAAAAGGGGAGATTTGGTATGAGGGCGTGGTTCGTGTCATCAAGGTCATTTTGACCATATCGATGTGACACGGCTTCAAACATCGCTACAGTGACATGGCGAGGGTTGTACAAACATTTTAAAACCAGTGGGATAATATACCATCGGCTATTTGCATTTTTAGTTACTATTTTTATTATTATTCAATGTTTTCTTTTTGTCTCCGTAGAATTTCTAGACTCAAATATAGTGATGTTCATTTACGATGATTGATGTTTATCGACAATTATTTTTACTGAAATGTTTGAATTTCTTACTACAATTTTTGTAATTAAAGTCCCTAAAATGTCGAAGCGAAAAGTATTCACGTTAAATTGATTTCTTTTATTTTATTATTACTAAACATTTTTCGAGTAACTTTAATACAACTCATATTTCGGACAGCCGTTTTAATTTCATGTCAATTTGTACGTTGTTGTTGCTTGAAGAAAACTGTGGTTAAATTCCATTGTACTCGTAGATTAAACGTAGAGTATCTTTAATTTTTAAGTTTTTCCAAAGGTTGGATTGAAGCCGCAGCAAAATTGAAAGATTGGTTTTCTTATTATTAGTTTTGACTTTGTTTTGAATTGAATTTCCATAGCAAATGCATTTCAAAAATTAATAAAAAAAAATCGGTTTTTTTTTACATGTGCATGCAAAATAAATTAGAAACAATTATAGAAAATCACATAAATCCTTCATAAAAAAAAACAACAATTTAACTTATTAAATTCGTTGATGGTTCGAGTTTACGCTTGACAGTGACAGCTTCACCAACCTGTGGTAACGTATAATGGAAAACATACTGGCGACGGTCGCCATAATTTTTATATTATTCTTATAAAACTGACACTGGCCCAAGCCTAGTGGCCACCATTAAGGAAGTAACAATAATTTACATTAATGTATTAATTTAACAATACACCAGTACCAGTGCAGGTATAGTATGAAAAGTGGAATATTTTTTAATAAACGCGCCCTCAGCTACGCCACTACTAATTTTCATACAATACTTAAAAAGCAGTCGCAGTTGCAGCACCACTGTCATGACACGCGCTAAATTAACTAAACCAGTGCCACTGAGAGCCTTAAATCGCAAAGATCTGAGGGGCACTGCCACTGCGCTTATCACCCTGCAAATCAACGTCCCACTATGGTCCCACTCAAAAGTTGACAAGTCAGGCCTTTAAATTCTCAATCACTCTTATCCTTCAAAGTCGGAACGCACTAATGCTCACATCTGCTTGGCAGTAGAAATAGGTAAGATGGCAATACTTCCCTGGACGTACTCTTTCACAAAGAGCTCTACTGCAATTTAGTGTGTTAGAAAAATTTTAATATAAGACAGGATTAGAAAAGGCTTGACAGACGGGCTTAAAATATTCACTTGTACAAAGTGTATTTTACTAAATAGTAAACTGACATAAGACGAAAAACAACATATTAGGAAGCTGACGAAATATATTTGAATGCAATAAGGTACAAAATAAAATGATAACTCGAATCTAATAGAATTTGACCTTTGCGATATAGTGTGCTGCATGAATGATTTGTCTATGTATCTATCTATCAAGTACTACAACATGTAATTAGATCTAACACTTAGAAAAAATTGCCACACTCCATGCCAACTATGCGACACAATACTTTCATAGTTTCCTCATAGATGGCGCTACCGCTAAAAAGTCGTTGAAAACCCAAATACGAAGATACGACAACAAGCACATAGAAAAATTCGTGAGGTCCCTTGGTTCGTTCCGTTGCTTATTTGGCACAGCGTCTGTCACGGTTTGCTATGAGACGTTGGTTCGAATCCTTCCGGATCAAAGAATTCTTCTCTAAGTGTTCGATCTTTCTATTAATAATTATAACAAAGTAGTGGAGTAATTTCCCAAAATATAATTGAATATCAGTTCAATAAAAAAATTGACTTAAAGTATTTTATTGTTTTACAAACTGCCCTTAGGTAAGTCTCTGTGTCGTAGTTTATATAAGAAAACAGTGTTGTTTGGTCTATCACCCTGAAAATGTATCTAGACATCGACATGGCATGAACACAATACGTATCAAGATCGATCAAAGGTAGAATGGAACGATAGCATAGCGTGGGAAGAAAGCAGTTTCAAATAAGTCAGTTGGTCAGGGTCTCACAGTTACTCACTAATTGATGAGGTGAGCAATGTTTTTCCTTATGACGTCGGAGAGATTTTGCCACAAGGCGAGTTTCAGTTACAACGAAAAATGTACTCTAAATTCAATGACGTAAGGTTGCTTTGATATTTTTAATACTTCCAACGCTGTACCTAAATTTTTGTAACCACTACAGAGATTAATTCTACGAACATAGAAAGAAACCTCTAAATCTAGTACAATTGCAGAAGCTAATGGCTTCTAAACCCGTCCCATCAGTTACATGCAGGGACAAATGGTCAACGAATAACGAACAATGACCAGTATAACTTGACCTGCCTCCTTTCCTCAGTATAATCTGTTTTTTCTGTGTAATTTGTAATATTTTTAAAAATCTATATAAAAAAATATTTTATGGTCTTGAAAAATTAACATAAATTGAAGAAATTAATACCTACCTTGGGTCATAATTTTTTTTATAATCGAAGTCGAGTGTTAGCGGCTCTGTCTACCAACAAAAGTCCATAACCTAATTGCAAGTTCATAAATAGTATAGTAAATACGTCACCCTGCCAATAGATGGCGTTGCTTTGTAAATGATAGGGGTGACGAATACATGGTGTTATTTTTATGATTTTTATCTTTTTCATTATACTAATTAGTATCGAACGATGAAAATAGTAAGCAATGACAAAAAAATGACATAAATGTAATTAAAAATTAAAATTAAAGTTAAGATTTGACATTTCTTATTAAAATTTAGTAATATACTGTTAAATTAATTCAATTATGTAAATTGTATGCCGTAAAATTGGCAATACGTACTGATACAACAATGTTAAATAAGACCTGATTTGAATAATAATTATAAAATCTCAATACTGTTTATTATAAAGAAAGCGTTGATTTGATTGTCTATAGTTTTTGATTATATTTTTGTTTATTTTCTTTTTAAATAAAATCCGTTACGCTGTTTGTTTGCATCAACTGCCTCCGTGGCCAAACGGTTACCATGCCGGACCTGCCACGCAGGTTCCAGGTTCGATTCCCGGGCCGGGAGAAATATTTGTACATTTATATCACTCGTGAGTTTGGGTGTAATTTGTGGTTGTTGTGTGTACGTTATTTTAACTTCTAGCACTCATATAACATGTTCGCCTGGTGGTAAACGACACGCCTATCAATGACAGTTGCAGTGCCTCTTAAAGCTTTAAATCGCAAAAATCTGAGGGACACTACCACTGCGCACAAGTCAATTTGGCAAGGCCCATCTGCCTATAATTTCACCAGCACCCCGTACCCTTCAAAACCGGAATGTAGTAATGCTCACATTATGTATACTACTTGGCGGTAGAAATATGTAAGGTGGCAGTACTTCCCTGGACGAACACTTTCACAAGGACCTCTACTGCAATTTAGTGTGTTAGAAAATTATAAAATTTTAATATAAGACAGGTTTGAAAAGTTGAAGGCCCGTTAGACGAGTTTATAATATTCACTTACACAAATTTTGTTTTACATATAGCGCCCTCAATAGTAAACTGTCGTACGTCGAAAAATAACATTTTTGGGAAGCTGACGAAATATGTTATAATAAGGTATGAAATAAAACGAATGTAGAGGACAAATTCTATTACAATTACTAGCAGTAGAGCTCCTTATGAAAGAGTTCGTCCAGGGAAGTACTGCCATCTTACCTATTTCTGCCGCCAAGCAGTACTGTGTACCAAGGGTAAAGGTGCTGGTGAAATTACAGGCACATGGGACTTGCCAACTTATGTCTCAGGGTGTCTAGCGCAGCGGCTGTGCCCCTGAGATCTTTGCGGTTTAAAGCTCTGAGTGGCACTGCAATTGTTATGGACAGGCGTAAGCTTACCAGCCGGCGCACGACTTGTTCGTCTCGTCACTTGATGTTATAAAAAAAACCTCTACATATGCGGTTTCACCTATCGCCTCTCAAGTAGAAGTCATGAGTTCGAATCCAGACTCGTGTCTGTGAGTTTTTCGGAATTTATGTGCGAAATTTGATTTACAATTTACCACGAGTTTGTTGGGTGAAGGAAAATACCGTGACGAAACCTGCACGTCGAAGAAAGTAAAGTCCCCAACCCGCATCGAACCAGCGTCGCGGACTCCACGCCGAAACTCTCGCCAGAGACGAGACCCATACCCAGCAGTGGAACGTATAGATAGGTTGAAGATGAATAGAATTTAATTATATTTGGCATCACCAAAATGGCATTTTTAGCTGGGTCACGTATTCTTTTTAAATTCTATGTTGTCAGTTTCCCAAAAACGTTACTTTTTGATTACGTCAATTTATTAAGGAGGGTGCGATATCTATGTTTCACTGCTAGTAGTATCTTTTAAGACGTTAAATATACAGGGTGTAACAAAAGTGCCTTCGCTATTACTTATTTCTACTGGTGATTGTACTCAACAAATAACTATGTTATAATAATTGTGTTATAATAAATACTGGTTTATCCGGTTTTTACGCTTTCCGCGATTGGTACACATTGGAAATTAGACTACTTTTTTTCGGATCTAAATCCGTATATTGGTTTTTTAAAACAAACCAATGTTTTAAGCCTTTTGAGGTTAGTCTAGAATAGGGATTCGATCAACAGATAGATTCCGTGAAAGTGTAGAACACGTCTTCGGCTATAAGGTACAGTCTCAGTCAGCCGTGACCGAACGAAAAGGAACGAAAGTATCGACGATCTGGCGAAGATTCGGGCATTCGGTTATTGCGATTTTTGGGGGAGGCCTAATGAAACACAAAGGAGATTGGTAAGAGTCTTGGCAACGCGCGCACAGCGTTGATACAGCGTTGGAACGGCGGAAAAATTCAAGTAAAAATTGACTAATTTGCGACTTACTATATTTACCATTCATGTGCTAGCGCGGCCAAAAAACGTTTATAATATGCCTACAGTAAGTAAGGCCTTTCAAAAAACAATCTAACAAATTACTGAGCTACTGTGCTTTGGTCACTAGAATTTTATTTTCAAAAAATACCAAATACGGGATATAAAGTCTTCTCCAAAACTATTGTAGTGAGACTCATAGGAGTTTTACTCATGCATTCGGAATGAAACGTTTTCTCTGATTCTTTTGTTAACAGGGATATATTTTAGGGGTAAGAAAAACACACTGTGCGTTCGTTAGCAAGACTCTGACGCTCAAAAGATGTTAGATCTCTTTGGTAACAATGATAGAAAATGGAACGATTTTTTCGGATCTTAGTCGCGTATAATTGTTTTTTTAAACAACTGACTGTCCAGTCAGTCGTGACCATGGACCCTGTATAAAGCTCCCAAAGAAATATAAGCGAATTAGATCTGACAAAATAAAAAGTTTAATTCCCAAACTTAAATTAACTAGCACAAAATGCCTTGGAACAGTTAGTATCATTAAGTATTTTATTGAAAATATTCGATCCGGCCGAATTCGAACCGACGTTTTCTAGCAAACCGTGCCAGACGCTATGCCACCTAAGCCACGGAACGAATCAGCGGACCTCACGAATTCTTCTAAGTGCTTGTTTGTCGGATCCTTTGTATCTGGTTTTTAAGTTAGTATCATTTTCGTTAACCGAGTTCAATAAAACTTGGTAAATACTTACATGTAACTCCACAAACTTTTGGAATAGGTTTTATTAGTAAAAAACTTATAATTATTAAATTATTATATTTCACGTACTTCAAAGCGTAGATCCTTTCATCAGAGAAATGGGAGTTAATATACTCAACCAGTCTCCTGTCTCCTATTTCTCGCGTTACGATTCTGGCATACATATCTCTCGCTTCCTCAAACATATTAATCGACTTAATGTCCAAGTAGTTGGCACAGTAACGTGACAGAGGTCTAAATATAATGGATAACGTTACTTCACGAAGTCTATTTTAAATGAAGCGTGAATTTCACAGAAATTGATGTTGTTCCTAAAGCTTAATATCGTGCGGTTTATTTATTGTTTACATAAATACTAAAGTAAAACTGCAAACTGTCGCTTCAAATTGAAATTTCGAAAGGTATTTATTATTCACCCAATATTTTGTACTGTACTGTTTGCCATTTATACAGTATAGTACAAAATATTCTCAATAAAGAATTATGAAACCTCGAATCCTTTATATATTTTTTGTAGCTCGGACCTTTGAGTCTGTACTCTAGGACACGCAATACATCCTTAAAACACTAAAAGACCGAATGAATGAATGAATGAATAAGTGAATATACTGATAATTAACTGTTTCCGTCACAACATACCTACATAGGGCGCACTATAAGTTGCCGGAACCGGTTACTTACACAATATTTAAAAAGTAATTACAACGTTTGAAAATGGAACTCTTTGGCTGTAATACAATTTGTTTCATCTGACTGTCACTTGTTTTTACATTGTGTGTTTACGTCATTTTAGAAATTGGTTGTCTACATCACCATGGATTTAACTCGTGAAAATTTTCGTAGTATGTTTTTCTACGACTTTAAGTGCAATTTAACAGCTCAGCGGAGCTTCGCTCGGCTTCAAGCTGCTTTTGGCGATGAAGCACCACGCAAGACGACTATTTATAGCTGGTTTGCAGAATTTAAAGGCGGTCGTGTGAATCTCAGTGACGAATTTCGTGATGGTCGAAAAACATCGATGCTGTGCGCCGTATGATCAAAACAGGTTGGTATGTGACCATATGGTACCATGAGATTCGGGCATCTTTAGACATAGGCGTGAGTTAAATACAATCAATACTACACGAACATTTGGGTGTGTAAAAGCTGTGCTCTCGGTTGATCCCACACAATTTCACTGAGACTCAAAAAACGGAATGCGTCACTTGGTGCAATGCCATGCTCACCAGATTCAACGAAAGGGCGTCAAATTTGGTGTGGGACAGTGGTGACCAAACATGGATTTGTAGTTACGATCCCAAAACAAAGCAGCAATCGAGCGTATGGGAATTTCGAGACGAGCCGAAACCAACCAAAGTGAAACGAAAGTGCCTCTAAGAGGATGATTGCTTCTTTTTTTAATAAAACTGGACACGTGGCTATTGTTGGAGAATCGTTGTACTGTGAAAAGTGATTGGTACACGACCATTTGTTTGCCGGAATTTATTGACAAACTCCATTAAGATAACCGTAAACGCCGTATCATCTTGCACCACGATATATGCACAACTGGCATACACGCCCAGACAAACAAATGAATTTTTGAAGCTGAACAACGTTGATCTCATGAGCCATCCCGCGTACAGTCCCGACCTGGCACCTGACTTGACTTGTGACTTTTATTTATTTCTAAAAATTAAGAACCAGTTACGCGGTCAACGATTTTCATCACTTGAAGAGGCTGTCGAAGACTATAAAAAATATGTTTCAGAGATTGTCACGGAAGAGTAGCACAAATGTTTTCAAAATTGGTTCATTCGTATGAAAAAGTGCATTAACGCTAACGGAGAATATTTCGAGCGAATTGGGAAAATGACGTGTTTTTACTACGTACCTCTGAATACAAAATCATAAACGAAGTTTGATTTGGACTATTAATTTTAAAAGGCAGTATATTGGCTACCATTTCCAGCACACAAAAATTTAAAAAAGTAAAGAACACTGCATCGGAAATTAAATCACCATACCGGAAACCAACAGAAAAAGAATAAAAACTGTTCCATTATTAAAGCACACAGTGTCATCCGCAAATCAGCGTTCTGGCTGCTCATTGGCTGCAGTCCATTAGCTAATTACGATTGGTCCCCAATTCGCTGACACCACACTGGTATTCGAATTTAAAACTGTCGGGATATGGGTTGGAATTTTTGCCAATTTAGGTTTATTCTGTTACGAAATTGTATTACTCACATTTTGTTCTGTATTAAAGTTTCGCGATGACTTTTTCATTGCATTTTGCTGTTATAGATGAATGTTGTAGACTAATCTAAATATGTAAATAGGACTTTGATAGTAGCAGTAAGCATTGTAAGTTTTAGATGAGGGTTCTTTTCTTAGTACGACAAATTTGGGACACAAACTTTTAAACCGAGTTCTTAGGTTTTCACGATTGTTACATATAGGAAATGAAACTATTTTTTCCGATTTAAATGGCGTATAGTTGGTTTTTTAAAAAAAAAACCAATGTTTCGGGCCTTTACAGATAGTTATTGAAAAAATAAATAATTATACGCGATTTAGATCCGAAAAACGTTATCATTTCCAATTTGTTAAAATTGGTTTTGGTCAGTGTGTTCTCGAAAGTGGCCTGGAGTTAATTTGGTTATTTTCATACTTTTTTTATTTTAGATTTAAAATACGCACACCAACCATCTCACATGACTGAAAATGACGATGGAGTTGACTATAAAGCATGCAGCTTGAAAAAATCTAAGTTATGGGTAGCGTGTAATTTTCTCGTTTTTTCGACATCAAGTAATTGTTGTAATGACTGGCATAGTATCATTGTGAGTAGTTGTTATTTTAGATTTTTGCTTTCCCGTGGCCTAAAAGATAAATTTTGAATTTTTAAATAGGAGAGGCGGTAACACCGGTAATGGCCGTCTGCCGGGAGGTTTAAATAATACATGCCGTATGACCAGCACCGCTTTCTACATTAATGCTCGAAGCAATGCGCCGCAGAAAACCAACCGCCTCAAGTTGTTAGCGATTCTGGCCCGTTTACGGACAAAACCATTGGGTTTATTTCAGATTAATTACTAATTATTGTGGGGGCGGATTATGAGAAAAAACGCCTGGTTGTAAATTGAGCTC
>NW_020653337.1:4159639-4161274 GCF_003589595.1 Hyposmocoma kahamanoa
ACAATATTAAAAATCACATGGGCGCGAACACGTTTTCGTCCTGAACAATTATCATTACTGTTACGTCGTTAAAAGACAATGTTGGCAGTTTATTTAGATAAAGCATGTTTTTCGTAACAAAGTAAATTAAATAATTTTGTTTTCTAATAAACTACTATTTCTACTGTGCTTATTTTGTGCAATGGAAGAGAACTAGCAGAGAATTAATCGGGGATTGAAAATATTGATGACGATTATTACACGAATATCCAATGACATTAATTATTTATTAAAACAACACCAAAATTAGGGAATAACCCATCTGTGCTGAGTTAATTGAAACGATATCGCCTCCGGTTGCAATCCTCCGCTAATATTTGTGTTGATTCCATTTTCAAACTCCCCAAAAACTTTTTGTTGATGTATGCGATAAATTCAACAAAAAGTAAATTTAGATGAAATTGTTTAAAAAAAATAAAGCATATGTTTACAAATCGAATTTTATTTCAACATTATGTTGTAGTACAACACCGGATTGTGTGGACAGCGGTAATATGAGTCCCTTTGTTGTATTACCACAAGATTGTTTTGTTCGTTGAATGCAAACATTATGATCGCAACATGCGAGAGTAAATTACACGACACGTCTATTCTAATCTTTTTTATGATATCAAGTGACAAGACAAACAATTTGTGCTC
The DNA here is from genome assembly GCF_003589595.1 of Hyposmocoma kahamanoa. Taxonomy (NCBI): domain Eukaryota; kingdom Metazoa; phylum Arthropoda; class Insecta; order Lepidoptera; family Cosmopterigidae; genus Hyposmocoma; species Hyposmocoma kahamanoa. Next base: position 4,160,318 of record NW_020653337.1, read on the forward strand.
CTGTTGGTAAGCGACACGCCGCAGTGTCACTCAGATCAATCGTAAAAACATGTATGGAGCGGTCAGTAATTTCACCAAAATTTCTATCCTAACGTTGCTTGGGGAAATTGTAGCAATAAGGCCTCCTGTTGTACATTGGCTTCCTCTGTGATACTTACATTATTGTTTTGTTCTATGATTGTAATTTTAATGTGCAATAAAGAATATTTCATTCATTCATTCAATCGAGAGAGTAATTCTCCTTCATGTCCCGTGATTTTTCCACCTTGTTTAAGACCTCGAACAAGAACAATTCTTTTCAATTTAATTCACTCGAAGGGATAAAAACGTCTTCTTTTAGTGAAATAAGTTGTAGTTTTACAGTATCTCTGGAACAAAATGAACTTAAAAAGGAATTTAATCTAATAGTCCAACATATATTACGTAACTACTTGTGCAAAGTTTTTTCTCTAGTTTCGACGTCACGAAGACTGTTGCAACTTCACATTTTCACACCGGCTTTTACTTTACACAACTTAAACTTTGTTTATTTTCAGCCCACACATTGGTTCCCGTACCTAAAGACCCCGTAGATAAAGACAAAACTTGAATGTTCAGTGGTTTTGCAACTGTAAATAAAAAGTTTAAAAGTAGTAACGGCATCACAGATGGTAGGACATTCCTATTCATGTGTGTGAAATGGGAAATTGTATGGCTTGGATACTAGAAATGTACTAATTCAGCCACACATTTGCCATGTCGCTGGCTGTGAGGTGATGAATATCTGTTTCATTCTTCATTAATTCAGTGTTTTCTTACAAACAGTTTTTTTGCTGCTTTTATAAGAGCTGGTACATACGCCGATTTTTAGCAGTGATGCAAACGCGATACAAGCTCGTGACTACATCAATACAAACGCGCGATTGCATAGCTACAATTGGGATTTATAGGTGCGTTTCTATAGATGCAGTCACGTCT
>NW_020653337.1:4161284-4168559 GCF_003589595.1 Hyposmocoma kahamanoa
AATTTTAAATTAAGTACGCATTGATTACGTATTATACAAATGTTTCTTACAATACCTAAAAAAAACTACTAAGTACTTTAAAAAAAAATTTTAAGTATTCTCACGGTATCTCATTACTTACACTGTGCGGGAAGCGTCGAGAGTGAATAGTGTTGCCACTGCCAGATTAAAACGCGATTGTCCATTAGTGTTGTCAGGATTTATGTCTTTTTCGAAAGCTCGCAGAGAACATTAAAAAGAGTTCTCGTCGTGAGTTTCATTCGCAAAGAATATTTCATTTTATATTACGTTAGAACTTGTTTCTTTCGAATGTTTTTTCCATTACATGTCTGCTATTAAACATAGATCTTCTTAATATAACGTTGCAATGAAGAGTGCAGTTGTAAACATAACGTTCCAATTAACTCTCACTTATGATAAGAATCTTTAAGAAACATGTAAAGCTAAGTGTACTACGTTTAGAACGGCTCCTTAAAACCTCTTTTTCGATACGAAATAACAGTAGCTTCAACATGACAAGAAGAATATAAGAAACGCAAAGAACAGAGAGATTAAGGGAACCGAGAACGTCAGTTTTTTTTAAACTCTAAAGACAAGAGCTATGCAACCTAACCAGCACTTTAATGGATCCACATCATAAACACCTTCTCAATTTAGGTAACACGGACGGCTCACTATGCAAAGCGAGCATGGTAGGGGAGGAAACCACAAAATATTAAATACAGAAGTGCTTAGTTTAGTTAAAACAGGTCCAAAAACGAAGTTGGCGTAGTGTCCGCTGGAGGTATCGAAATGGTGGGCTTGCGTCCATTTATTTAGCTTTCAAGTCACTGGTAACCGAAGACTGGATAAGTCAAGATTTAGTAAAGATAATCTCGTCAAGGAACCTCATTCATACAGAGTTAACGACGACGGTCACGACGATATTTTTATTATTATAATTTTTTTACGTTAATTTAATCTAGCGTAGCATAATCCGGCAATTGGAATGGCAGGCGATATTATGAACTTTTAAACAGTTTTGCCTATCTTCAACGTTTACAACTTGCAACTAATCAAAGTGGGTCCATTAGAATCGGAGTGAAACGATCCTAATCAAGCTGTCATCAATCAAAAAGTGTCCTAGTGTCGAGGGAAAAAAAAGTTATATCCGGCGAAGGAAATCAAGCTAGTTATCAGGAGTCGATTACATAAGTCCGAGTTTAAGTTGTAGGCGGAAGCGATTGGCGTCCTTTTGTTCGTATGTAGTTTTGCACTATGAGTTTTACGCTATTTAGCTGTTGAAAAATACACCGGCCATACCGAGCATCATGGATAAACGGATCGAATGTTAGAAATCTGATGGTCGTCTGATTTGTTTCAGTCTTCTCATTGCCTCCATGTTTACTGCCTAGACAGACAGGACTTAGGCCACTACAGTCTTCTGCATCGTATGCTGAAGGTGTGGAAGGCTTCAGTTGCTTTCTTAAGACTCGTCTCTATCTCAGCTAGAATGCATGTTTACCCATACGGTTCATTTTGCTTAGTTTGAGAAAAAAGTGATACTGAGTTTATTTCAGAACTTATTTTTTTTACAAACGAATTCAAAGCTATTTGAAAAATGTATATCGTATACTGTATGTGTTCTTTTTAGTTCAGTTGATTAGAAAAAAAATCATTGGTATATCATGTAATATACTTATTTAATACAGCGGTTTTCTTTTAAAACTTCGAGATGAGTTTTTTCTTTCATGAAAATTTTTAGGATTCGTGTTTCACACCATATAGTAATCAGTGTATATGTTCAATTTTACTATGTATTTTTTCCGAAGTGATTGATGCAACACTTGCACTGCTCAACCAAACCAAATCAACCAAAGCCATCACAAAGCAACCAAGCAGAGCAACAGCTCCCTTGCGAATCCTCTCCTCCACTCAGTCTTTTAAAGTTAAGGTAAAGCAATACTATCTAGAGCTCCAACTAAGCGGCTAGGTAAAAATAAATTTTATCTCCACACAACTGAATCTAACTCCATACTCGTACAATGTAAACAAATGTAAATGAAGCAAGGATAATATTTAAATGTAACTTTCTGCATACTTTTCTATAATATACAATATACGCATAATAACGAAATATATATCAAATTTCAAACTAGTCACTCTTTCACTGTTAAATATTGATTTGGCAGTGGAGGAGTGATTTGGTTGTGGATTAGTAAATTAGTAGGTAACTAAATTCATAAAAAAGGTGTAGCTGTAGTGTTTCATATAGTCAATAATTAACTATGTAGCAATATCTTATGGTTAAAAAAATTTTCCAATGTTCTTAGTATAAACGGTAAATTTTTGTTTGCTTTTTTAAGTAATATCGTGCCATCTCATCCTTCAAAATGGTTCCAACTGAAAACCAGCGTTACAGCAATTGAGCTGTGACATATGCTGAGTTTGGATCCATTTCAGCTCGTTACTGTAACTATTTATATAATACTGGCAATGTGTGATGCTGGCTGAATAAACGTTTCTTTCTTTCTTTCTTTCTATTTGAGATCGACTCTTAGCGCCTTCAAGACTTCAAAATGAAAATTGCAACTGAACAACCAATAACAATTAATTTAATAACCTCGCGTTGCAGACAGATGGCGAGGATCGGTATAAATATACTAATATAATATATAATAAACCGCGCTATCAGTTGGTTTCAAGGGAAGTTAACCTCGACCCCAATTAGACAAATACGGTTTCACTTTATCGAAACTGAGATTGTACTAGCCAGTTAAATCACGTATCCAGTTCATAGGTTTTCGCTATTGTGGAAAAGAAACTATTTTCCTTTTAATAAATTAAACAGTGTTTAGTTGTTTTTTTTTAAACAAACCAACGTTTCGGGGTCTTTACAGGTCCTATGGTCACAACTGACTCAAACTTTGGTTTGTTTGACCCAACAAATATACGAGTCCGAAAATATTAGTTTCATTCCAATAAATCATGTTATAACCAAGAAAGAAAAATAACAACTGCCTTAAGCCTCGATGACTCTCAGAACCACAGTCGCTAAAGCTATACATTCATAATTTTAAACAGTGTGAAATTCTGATAATGATTGGTAGTAGTTTATAATTTAAAAAGAAGTAACAAACTCTGGATTGTTAATGTAATTTAAACTTTACCACGTTGATATATCGTTGAAAATTCTATAACTAATAATGCAAGTTACTTTCGTTTCTTGTAACAAAACAGAAATATTAAAACGAAATAAATTAAGAGTTAACGATGGTAAGAAACACTACCATGGATAATATTACAGGGGCGACTATAATTTTTGTACTCCGAAGTAGCAAAATAATGGTATTTTTCTACGACTTTTGAGGTTTTGCGCGAGATAATTAACACGACCGTGACATATCAATGCAAAAATGGCGGACTTCAAGTATTTGGTGCTCCTGTTGGCAGTGGCACATGTGTAACGCCCATTGAACATTTCTGCTGTATTTATTGTTCTGTGTACTAAACGAAGTTTTACTAGCATTTAGTCCTGCTTACTTTGCCGCCCACTGTCTTTCATACCAAATTTTGAAATCGCTATGTTCCATGTATTGCACCAAACATTAATACAGAGGGTGAGGGCCGTAGGAAATGAAAGTTATGCTGCTCCCCGGGAAGTAGCGCCACAATCGCTTGTAAATGGCCCCCCCGTAATGGGGTAGGTGTCTCTGTTCGCCACTTGGTACTCATGGTACCTATTGTCTAAGCAGCGTGAATTTTTTTGTTCTCCTCTATGTTTATTTTCTGCGTGAAAGAGGTTATTTTTATACAAAGACAGGTTTAGGGGGCGTAATGACTAATGGATAAGAAGGCTTTGATATAATGTACTTTTGCTACACTTATTGTGTAAATAAGTTGTATTTATTTATTTTTTCTTTCGCTTTATTTTTATGCTTATTGTGTTGTCTTTAGCTGACGGCAAGGGGAACATAATGGTGAATTAATGGCGCGTGGTACTTATGGTACCTGCTTTCTAAGAGCGTATTTATTGTTTATCGTTTTACACTATGAAGTTAAAAAGTAAAATTGAAAGTGGTATACTCAGTCCAACCATTTGTTTAACTTTTGACATATGCATGTCTCGGAAGTTCCGTAATTATTGACATACAAACATAGACAAAAAATGCCATACTTAATACTTTATTTTTTAATTTTAGTGAAGCGACGTGCTCTTTACAGATTATCTATGTAACGAAGATTATTCAAGTTCATAAATTTTGTAATGAAATGAAATAAATTATAAATAATTATCATGAATTCTTATTGTTTATTATGATTAACCGTCAGATTCTTCTCCATATGAACGGGAATCATCGCTTTAATCCTCTTTAACATTAATTATTAATCCTTGATTAAACACATATTTAAACGAAACATCACGATCCTAATCAGACAATTCTTCTTTTTTGAAACATATTCTTATAAAAAATCGAATCGGAAATGCATTAGGACATCACTAATGGATTAGAATTCGAGCTGTCAAAAGTTAAATAAATAGTTGAACGGAGTATAGTAAGCGGTACATAATTATGTGTTGTATTGTTTAAACTGCTGAGGCGAAGGATTTTTTTTGTAATCTAGAAAATGTCACTACCACTCAAAGAAGTAAAATTAAAAATAAGAAAAAGTAAAAACTTAAGGCAGCAACTAGCGCTTACTACGCGTATGCTCATGCCTGGCTTAGCTATGGTGTTGCGTCGTGGGGCAACAGCTCTGACGCAAAAAAGTCTTTGCGTTATAGAAGAAATGTATTGGCATACTCGCCAATATAGACTCGTTTACCAGCTGCCAATCGTATTTCATCAAATCTAATATCTTGACTTTAACATGTATATATATATTTTACAAATGTGTCTTACTGTCAAGAATAATTTGGATACATATCCTCTGTATTGTCCAGAAAACTGTTCAGAAAAATTAAGACCCAAATGCAGGCGAGCAACAACAGTTTCAAAACTGCAAATGGTCAACTTGGGCCCGTATTCTATGTCAATTAAAATTTATAACGCACTCTCTGACTTTTTAAAATCGAAAAATAGTCTAAAACAAACAATTTTAAACGTAAAAACCAACATAGTAAACATCCGTCCCAAAAATGCTACTACTCATTGCAGGAGTTTTTTAGTGACGAAGAAAATTAATTGTTCATAATGTTATAAAAAAAATGTAATGTTAATATGTTATCTGTGTTATAAAAATATGATATTATAATTATGTAATTTAATAAAATAAATGCAGAATAATAATATCACGGAGTAAATAAACGCAATTATCAAGAAGATTTAATTGACAAATGTTATTATTATTATACAATACTAAGATAATTTGACGATTCATTAATAAGTAATTAATTTTTAATTGATTAATTATTAATTAATAAATTGATTTATTTTTAAAATATTTTAAATTTAAATGTGACAATCATTTTAAAATTAAATCATTTGACTTTCTGAATATATTTGCTTAGATTTATTTATTTTCATTGTAATAATATTACGATTAATAATGTATATTTTAAAAATAGACATTGCTGCGCCCTTACATGTTTGATACTTTACCAACTGCTATAAGACCTAATGTAACAACATGTTATACAGACTCATTAATTTATTATCTACAATGCTCGCTTCCTTATAAAAGCATCAGGTTTATGTGTCTTCACAAAGTCATGAATTTATTATTACCATTATCATCAATATATTATTGATGATAATGGTAATAATAAATTTATGTTTATTATTAGTCCCACAGTCGGGCACGGGTCTCTTTTTAGGCGAGGACTTTAGCCATATTCCGCCACATTGGCCCAGCGGGGATTTCACATTTGGGGTTTTTCGAGGGTTGTGAACCTTCTTTGACGTTCAGGTTTCATCATTCTGTTTTCCTTCAGCGACAAGCTCATGGTAAATTACAAAATATATTTCGCAAATAAATTTCAAAAATCTAAAAAAATCGGAAGTACGAGCCTAGATTTGAACCCAACCACGGCCACTGAGAGGCGGTAGACCAAACCATGAGGCTGCCACGTCTTTTTTACAGGTAAACAAATTACAATTGAAATAAACATATTGATATAATGAATGAGTAAGAAATTCTAAGGATAATTAATTGGCAGAGCATCTAGCACGAATTGCTTAAGGGTGTTTGGTTCGGATCAAGTGAATTTTTCGATCTTTGTTATTAATAATTATAACAAAGTAATAGAGTCAAAAAAATTGAATATCATGTTGATAAATCATGTGACAAAAATGTTTTGACAATATTTATATAAGATATACGAAAGTTAGCAAAGAAACATTTTGACAAAAGGCCTCTTGCCAACGTTATGTCAATTTAATATTGAGACCATTTGTGGCAGATTTAGGAATATTCAGCAAGTTTTTTATTAATTTTAGGAACAAACAGAAAATTTGTTGTTTTCAGCTACTACGAACAAACATCTGAAGCAAATACAAGACAATATTATAAATATAACATATATCAACGTTATAACCCCAGCTTCTACAGGCTGTACTCAATTAGCTTTTTTGATATTTTGATAATGAATCACAAGCATTGATAGGTCTCTTTAATGCACGTCGTCAAAAAGACTGGGTCACAAAATGGACGGGATGTTGCCATCCTTTTTTATTAAAGTTAATGTTTTGCCGTGTGAGAAATTTTACGGCGCAGAAACAACCCTGTAAGAATACAATCCAAGCACTTCCAATCTCCCATTATACAAACTGCAACTTTGATTTTATGTACGTCAGATCTACGATAAGAAGAAAACACGTTGAACTGAACTATTTGTTTGTTTGTATGTTCTCGAAGTTTATTTACTGCCGCTTTGTCGCCTTGTTTTCCTACTATCTGCCAAGAAAACTTTTTAATGGAGAAAATAAACTGGCTGAATGTGGGACTTTAAGACATTGTTTCAGTCGTACTACCGGTAGATGGCGTTGCATTTTTTTCGTAAATCGCGTGTTGTAATTTTCTATTTAGCCTTTTCACAGGAATTGGGAATGCAATAGAGTAATTACAGAGCTTGGAATAGGCGCTATTTACCTCAACCTCAAGGAATACTTGTCATCACCATCAACCCTACCAGACAAAAATAATAGGACAAAAGAAAAACAAAAATAACACCGTACGTTAAGCCGATATAATGACGGTGTTTTATCACTTCAATGTAATTTTTCGAGGGTCATCATCGTTAGAAAGTTTAATTGAGTGTGTATAATTCAGAAGGTTATATGCATATTAAAGGAG
>NW_020653337.1:4168959-4184662 GCF_003589595.1 Hyposmocoma kahamanoa
TGTCAATTCATTATCGAAAAAAATATAATCAAATGCGAGTCGCATTTATAAGTTTTTAGATTTATAACTAGTATTGCAAGGGGTTGATTAAAAAGTTTTAATAAAACGAAAATTAAAATGTTTACTTAGTATATCGTCAACTCGAAACTGCTTTGTTTTGCATTTAGCTTTGACGCGAGTTTGCCGGAGATAGAAGTTATGCTGGCCAGCGATCCTATAAGTGACGATCGTATTAGATTTCATTTAAAAAAAATTCGAATTTCGAAAAACAAATGCCGCATTGTGTCGTAAAATGATACATCCATAAATTATACTGCGCCTCACTATTGACAACAATGTACATAAATTAGCTCTTTCTACGTAGTTATGAATTAATACGAAACTTGATGAGCGGACGAACGTCTAAACGGCCATCATAGCGTGTCGGTACTTTAGCTACTCGTAGTTATAATTATTAATTAATACCTATAACGATCGAACACAAAGAAAAATTCATTTCATCTGATAGAACTCTGACCTACCTACTGAGCTGCAGATCGATTCAGTAGAACTAACGAATTTCTCTATGCGTTTGTGACAGGTCTTTTTGGTTTTAACGGCTTTTTTGCCGTAGCTCCACCTTTGAGAAATCTATGAATGTATGTATTTATGTTTTTCTTCACTCATAAATATACAATTCATAAAGCGACATCTCTTGTCTGCCTTTGGTAGCTGTAAAGGTACCTGCTGAGTTATTCAGTTATAATTATTATGCCAGATACTCTGCCAATTAAGCCACGGAACGAACTAGCAGACGAACTTACGAATATTTCTATGAGATTCTTGCAGATCTTTGTTTCTGGTTGTTAACGACTTTTTTGGCGTAGCGATATCTGTGAGAAAGTTATTTCCTAGTGAGGAAATAACTTTCTCCAAAGGTACCTCTCTGACACTCAGATCTGAGAGACCTTTATAGCTATTATCGCTGACTAGAAATGTCGCTATAATTGTAAATTTTAGGTTTATTGAATGTCACGATGTTTTACTATCATGATATTCAATTTTGTTTGTAATAATGATTAATTAAAGTTCACAAAACAAACTGTTATACTTAATTTATTGTTCATTCCATTGTTGCCATTGTAATCGTTTTAAATACAATACAGAACAATTCATTAATTCAAATTAGATTTGACTCTTTAAGACAGTAGTGGTAAACTTAATATAATTACATAACACGGTATTGAAGACAACGTAAAAATTAAGCAATTTCCTGTTTATCAAGTTATTCGCCGATGTACACTGTATCATATACATTATTTATGTGTTTTCTTTTGTTTAATAGTCTTTTTAATAAAAACTAAGTGACAGGACGAACCAGTCGTGCGCATTATGGTAAGCGACACGCCTGTCCATGACAGTAGCAGTACGATTCAGACTTTTAAATCACAAAGTTGATAAGTCTCAAGTGCCTGTAATTTCACCAGCTCCCTTACCCGGAATGCATTTCTGCTCACTACACAAATAGGTAATGGTGGCAGTACTTCCCTGTACTAATTCTTTCACAATAACCTCAGGGGGGTGGTTCAATAATCAAACCGTTACGATATCGTAGCCATTTAGTCGTTGAACTGCTTTTTCGTATTCACGTATGACAGTGACCGTCAACGAGTCCAATTTTAAAGTCGTTCGATCGAAATGGCGTTAAAGCGTATTCTGGTATATGAATCGAACTTGAATCGACTGTAAACGAGAAGTCATACGTATTCTGCTAAAATTTTGACAGTTCTTTCAATAGACTTTCGACGACTAAATGTCAAATTTTACAATACAAGATGTCGTTCATTAGTCGTCACGTTTCGATTCACTCATATCACCGTTCGTTCAAGTAATAGGTGAATGAATACCCATTTTGGATAACACTTCGATCGAACGACTGACGAAGTAACTTCAACGATATTTTTATAGCTTGAGCTTACGTGAATAGCACTACTAATAATCCATTGTGGGAAGTAGCCAATCACCAAAAGTTTCAATAAGAGGAACTGAAAGCTCCTTAACGTGGAAATCCTCCCGTGATCCCCAGGGACCTAGGTTTTCATCGTAAAAGGCACAAAGCTCTAGTCATGCCATTAGCCATTTTCAAGAAAAGGCTTAAAGATTATACTCACAAAATTTGTTTATAACTTTTTATGCTGAAATAGTAGAGGTATAAAATTTTACATATATATAACTTGTTACATATAGTTCGTATTCATTGACTTACAAATAAATGGACGACGGGTCTAATACAAAAACCACGAAAAAAATGTCCCAAGTCAACCTATTCGAAATTTAAATTGTAATGTCATCGCAGTATCGCGCTGTCAGTAGAACAAATGAAGACTAAAGCGGAGTTTGGCGCTCTGTATACGATTTTAGCGCCTTACAAGTGCGGACACTTTTTAGCGCGGACCCGACGTCCATATAATTGTAAGTCAATGTTCGTATTATTTTATTTTATGAGTGTCATGTCATGTCATGTCATGTCATGTCATGAAAGCACTTTTGACGTACGATCACATGTGACTTTAGGGCATTGACTTACAAATAGATGGACGACGGGTCTAATACAAAAACCACGAAAAAAATGTCCCAAGTCAACTTATTTAAACGTAGTGACATGTAAAGGAATATGAAAAAGCTAAAACGTTAGATTTAAATTGTAATGTCATCGCAGTACTGTCTAATTTTGCTTGCTTCGCTGTCAGTCGAACAAACGAAGACTAAAGCGTGAATGACGCTCTGTATATGATTTTAACGCCCTATAAGTTCGGACACTTTTTAGCGCGGACCCGACGTCCATATAATTGTAAGTCAATGACTAAGGGGGTGAAATAAGCCTGTACATTAGTATATTTTCCGCCCGTTACATGTTCGCTATATTATACCTGTAGAGACTTCTCAACGAGTTGTCGAAGTGCTTCGAACAATAAAATCTAATTTTCTTCGACCGTTCGTTGTGGTTGCAAATATGTGAACAAATGCTTTAGCCACTAATCAAAAGTTACTGACCGGCACTGCAGTACACTTGCAAGCAAAAACAAGTTCCAAGCACGTGTAGCCAATAATTTCGCTATATTAAAAACAATGGTAGAAATACTTTAACGTTGGCGAGGTTGCCAACCCCTGAATAAGTTAAGATGATAGAGTTCACAAGTTCGTAGCTAATATTGAATACCTAGTACTTTTCCTGTTATCGTAAGAATACTTGTCGCAATTTATACCGGTAATTGACAAGGTAAATACGTAACTGGTATATAACAAAACAAATTTTAATTTTTTATTATTTATTTAACGAGGTAATATGGACGAACATTACTCCAAGAATAAGTACATAATTATTAATACAAAGTATATACTGTTTCTAGCAGCTGAATATCATCGTGGTTAAACATGGTAACATTTAAAAAACTTAAAAATTACAATCATTAAAGCGACATTTCTAGTCAGCTGCTGGTAGCTGTAACAGTACCTGGCTGAGTGTAGAAAATCTTTCACAGGTTTCTCACAGATGGCGCTACGGTAGCTAAGTCGTTAAAAACCGAAAAAAAAGATCTGCAACAAGCACGTGCAAAAATTCGTAAGGTTCGCTGGTTCGTTCCCTGGTTTAGTTTGCACAACATCTGACACGGTTTGCTGGAAGACGATAGTTCAAATCCAGCCGGATCGAACCATTTTTTTCTTCGTGTTAGATTACAAATTAGTGGAGTAATTTCACAAAAATAATTGAATATCATGGTGGTCAAATATCGTGACAATGACAAACTTAAAAATTACTATAACGACCCTTTCTATGGAAAGTATCGTATGTCGAAATTGCCAAGTTTACAGGTGGGCATTTTAAAGTTTTGAATTCACCGTAATTTCTCAGTTTTATTCGTTAAAGCTCGTTACTCACATAGAGTATTATAAAATCCCAGATATCGGTTAAATGAACAACTACAATTCATTTTGTAATTCTATACTAATGCAGATATGGGTCAACAAGCGGGTAAGCTAAAGTGAGACCGGCCAGGTCGAGTGACTGTAAAAAATTATAAAATAAATTGTGGTTGTTCATCTAACCGATATCTATGATTTTATAATACGCTATGTGAGTCACGAGCTTTGCCGAATAAAACTGAGAAATGCTACAGTCACGTGTTTTGCTAATTTCAGCCGATTCTAATTTCAGTAAACTTGGCAATTTCGACAAACGATACTTTACGTAAGAGGGGTGAACATACTAAAAAGGAGTGTCGTAACCGGATTATAATGTAGTAGGCGTAAGTTCAAAAAATATTTTTTTCTATTTATATTTCATTTCATCTGTGAAGATTGTTATTTTTATTGATACAAAGATCGAACAAACAAAGAAAAATTCATTCGATCTGCCTGCTCATAACCGTCGTTCTTATTAGAATGGCTGAACAACTAAAAGTCCGAGTAAAGAAAAAAATAATAATAACGCACACAGTCATCGCCCGGCACTAGGGAAACTCGGTATCGCGGGCATAGATTACTTAATAGTTACTACATAACAGATACATCACTCTTATACAAAATCGAAAATACCTGCGCTATATTAGCCTACTAAATTTCACTAATGACACCTGGTGCTCACTACGATAAAAAAGGAACCTAAGCACGTGGTCAGAGAGTTGAAAATAATGTTGCCCGCTGTGTGCAGTCGAGCGGAGCCGAATGCTCATAAATGAAATACTTGTATGAGTACCGCGTATCGCGTAACCTTGAGCATAGTGACGGAACGCTGTTGCGGATGCCATGAACACATAGACACCCACAAATTACACCCAAACTCACGAGAGAAATAAATGTAGGCCATACAAAAATTTCTCCCAGCCCGGGAATCAAACCTGGGACCTCTACGTAGCCAGTCCAGCGTGATAACTGTTCGGCCACGGAGGCAATTCAACAGATAAGTTTACAAAACGAGTGTAGAACTTTCTCGAAGATCTTTCAATGTAAAGTAACCTTTATATTAAAAAAATAAAGCTAGTACCTTCGTATTCCTAAACTCTAGTAAAAAGCTAAACCGCACAGGATTAACAGCCGCATTTACACCGAAGCGTAACTAACAAACTGGTCTTGGTTAATTGCGAACGTGTGTTTTTAAAACCACAGCGAACCAATTACGAATGTTTGGCGAATCAGTTATAATTAATTAAGTGGTACAATTTAGAGTCGTTGAAAAGTTATTTAGTTTGTGCTTTGGTTAGTTTTTGGCTAAGTAAGAATATAATAATAACGCACATACTCAATGTAGCCGTCCGGCACTGGGCAAACCCTGTGTCGCGGGTGCCATGGAGACACATATAGACAACCACAAATTACATCCACGCGAGAAATAAATGTAGGCCATACAAATATTTCTCCCGGCTCGGGAATCGAGCCAGGGACCTCTGCGTGGCAGTCCGGCAAGGTAACCGTTTGGCCACGGAGGCAGTATTTTAATTGCGGATAGGTGAAACATATTATACGAATAATATCTTATAAAATATATCTAATGTGCTCATATATCTATTCATGCGCGTCTATTCATGTCATTTTCCATGCCCGAGAGCGACAAAAAGCGCGAGATATTGCTATTCTCGCATAGAGTGTCTCTATGTCTCGAGCATGTCGCGCCATGACATGCTAATCCTTCAGGACCCCGATTCAGAACTCTTCGATATCTTAATCGAATCGTTCTATTGAAATCGTTCGCGAATCGAAGGGTGCTTTCCGAGCTATTCAGAACATTCGAGTTAAAACATTCGATCCAACAACGTTTACGAACTTAGTCGGCGAATATAGATTATAAGAAAAATGAAATACTTTTATATACATATTTAAGACTTTAATTAAAGGCCTAAAACATAGGAATGCATTAGTCTCGTATTAAAATAAATTAATAAAATTGAACAAAATCCAGATTTTATTTAAAATAATAAAAGATTTCTATTACGTTCTTGCTTTGTAAACAATAGGACGTTCGGTAAGTTGCATTCAATAGCTGTGTTCTGAATAACGTTTGTAGCCTTTGCTGGGCGAGAAGTACCAGTTGTGAATCAAAATGAAAAGAAGTCATACGATATCAAATCGAATCGGTCGACCACTGAGTTATCGTAAGGTTCAGAATCGACCCCAGTGTGAAAGTCACTCGACCACGGAGCGCGGAGGTCAAATGAAAATTGAAAATTTAATTTCAAATTAGGTCTCCACATTTTATTGTAGTAAAAATAATAATAGGTAGCCTAAATACAATCCTGCGGTAGTTCACAGGCCTACTCTCACAATGAAATGACGTAGTTCCCACACGGGCCAATGCGGATTGGCATCTTCACACACATCATTAAATTGCTTTGCAGATGTGTGCAGGTTTCATCACGATACTTTCCTTTTCTAAAAACTCATGGTAAACTTTAAATTTCGTGCATAAATACATAAATAAATAAAACTCAAGAGGTGCACACCCGGATTCAAACCACGACCCTCTGTTTGAGAGGCGGTAAGTTAAACCATTAGTACCATGGTTTGTTTATTTATTATGTATATATGCATACATATACAATATATATATAATATTCTAGAATATTTAAATAAATATAATAATAAATAAAAATATAAAAATTACGACCGAAATTAGGAAGAGAAAACTTAACTGAAAATTACCCTCAAACATAATAAGAATAATATTAATGCACACACTCATTGCCCCGTACTAGGTCAACTCTGTATCTAGGGTGCTATGGGCACACACATTTGTTGGTCAAACTTACGAGAGCAATAAATGCAGGCATTTCAATTATTTCTCCCGGCCCGGGAACGAACCAAGGACCTCTGCGTGGCTGGCCAGCATGGTAACCAAGGCAGATATATTAAGTAAAGATGTGACCTAATTACACCAAGGTTGCGAACTCTGTTTTATGCACATTAAATAAATAATGTGCCAGAAAACCATGCCAATTGCCTGGTCTCAAACTACGGAATGCCCGTTACTATGAGAATCAGAACACCCAGAGCACCAACCAATTTAGAAAAGTTCATTGTTCTCAAAATAGTTCTACCGGGAATCGAATCTGGGACATCCGCATCCAGTGCCCACAGTGCAAACCGTTCAGCCACCGAAGTTAACACATAAATTATGGTTTTATTTATGTCTATTGTCTTATAGATGTTTTTTTTTTGTATGTGTACGAAATAAATACATTTATTTTTTATTTAATTTATTTTTTGTATCTTCATTAATCTTTATTAAATGTATTACATTGACATCTAAGTTTAAAAACTACATTAAAAAAATATTGAAAAGTCATATTACAAAATTGAAGACTACGTGTTAGATAAAGATGTGTGGAAAGACGACGTGATTATAGATAGATTCCACACAAATTTGGTTCAAAGTGTATTCCATATCATTTAAGTTTATTTGAAAAGAGCAATCCCTAGAGTTTCTTGCTCGTTCTTCTCAAGAAAGTCAGCGTAGTGAACGAGCTGTAGCTTAAATGTGACGTTTTCAAGTAGAATTTATTTTACCTGTGGAATAAATGATTCTTTGACATTGTCTCATTTAAGCCCACCCCTTAAGTATTTTACATGTTAGTTAGTAGCAGTAGAGCTTCTGAGAGTTGGTCCCGGGAAGTGCCCTACCTTTTGGCCTATTTCTTCCGCCGAGCAGTAAGTAATGTGAGCATCACTGAGTTCCGATTTAAAGGGTAAAGTTGCTGATGAAATTACAAGCACATGGGAATTGGCAACTTATGTCGCAGGGTGACAGGCGCAATGGCAGTGTCTCTTTGCGATTTAAAACTCTGAGTGGGACTGCAACTGTTATGGACAGGTGTGTCGCTTAACACCAGGTGCACGACTAATTCGTCCTGTTACTTGGTATTATAAAAAAATGTGTTTCAGAACGGTGTTACATATACAAACAGACAATATAAACAAGATAAGAAAACTCCACAACCGCCACACAAAACTAAATTATTTGAGCAGGGGCTACTATGGTTAATTAACTTTAAACTTTTACTTTACGTTTAATTAAGGTCCCGTTGTTGTGACGGCTTACAGTGCGGTTAAACCAAAGTTGCTGTAACCCGAGAATAGTTAATTTTGCATTGTCAAAGTTACGTTAACAGTTATTACGTGTGCAATTTGTAAGCGAGTTTTAATTTCAGATGGCTGTAGTTGTCTTTTTGTCAACTACAGAGGGTCACTTTTTATGTGTTGTTAAAAGTATAGACAAAATAGGCGTACCGTGAACATCAAGCCAAAAAGGTACACGCCTGTCCATAACTATAAATCGTAAAGATATGAGGCGCATTGACACTGCGCCTGTCACCCTGAGACATAAGTTGACAAGTCCTATGTACCTATAATTTCACCAGCACCCCTACCCTTCAAAACCGGAACACAGTAATGCTGACATTACTGCTTGGCGGCAGAAATAGGTAAGGTGGCAGTACTTCCCTCGACGAACCCGTTCACAAGGAGCTTTACTGCTAATATCTCTCCCCGTTGATTAAACTACAAAGTATAAAAGTTATTGGTGTCTACTACGTTGTGTGTTCATATCATTGTATGTTGCACTACGTATTCAACTATTCTCCAAGGAGGTACCATAAAACTATACTGCAAGCGCCTACGAATCCTTATTAACACAACAATCCAGCCAGACTAGAAAATTAACCGTCGCACAAGTGCTCGCTAGGGAAACTAAAATCTCAATTGCGTACTCAAGTAATCCCAAAGCGAGCTTTGCAGAGGAAAACTGCAAAATGCAACAGATGTTAAGTTACTAGAGACGTAACATTTTAATTGGTGTAATGTGATATATAACGAAATTGGTGCATAACTTTGTTATGTTTATTTTTTTTTATGATTCAAAGCGCAAAGATCTGAGGGGCACTGCCACTGTGCCCGTCATAAATTGACAAGACCCATGTGCATGTAATGTAGGAGAATTGGGAAATTTCACATACCTATACAGTTATAGTTACATGTAGGTACATTTTCTATTACGTCGATTTTTCCTGTTTATTTATTTTTTGTTCATTTTTTTCTTGCTGTCAGTGGCTCACTCGCCACGGGCTTGCTGAAAATCAGCGCCACGATACCGGTTTAAAAAAAAATCTGTTGTGGCTAAAGCTGAGTCCTGTTTGTACCAGCCGCGACACGCAAATTACTGCTTATGTCATATAAATTCTTGGCATGGAGAGAGGTAGACCTCGGCGGATATATCTCCATTAGTATGGGGATGTCCTGAAAAACAGGAAAGAAGCA
The DNA here is from genome assembly GCF_003589595.1 of Hyposmocoma kahamanoa. Lineage (NCBI taxonomy): Eukaryota > Metazoa > Arthropoda > Insecta > Lepidoptera > Cosmopterigidae > Hyposmocoma > Hyposmocoma kahamanoa. Next base: position 4,178,245 of record NW_020653337.1, read on the forward strand.
AAAAAAAAAACGTTAATTCTCAGACTATTGGCAATTTATTTAGAATTTTATTTAATGTATATAAAATAACATAACAATTGTAGTTTTTTGTCTTATTTCTAAATCTTACGTACGAATGAACACAATTATCTATAGTGATCGATAGAAATCACTTTGAAATTTAAAACAAAAGTAAGAAATCTAACAACTTTTACAACAATCAAAGAAAGTTAGATAGCATTTCTATATTCACATTTTTGGCAATGTTTTGGTAATTGGAAGTACTTACTAAGTACTTACTTAGAAAGCTAAAAGCCATTTAGCAAAACTTGAAAAATAATAGGTAATAAAATTAATCTATTAGGTGCTATGATTAAGAAACTTAGGTATTACTTTAAAACAGGGTTTCTTAACCTGTGATCCCTGGAACCTTAAGGGCTCTAATGTAACTATGAGCCTACCTAACATGTTGCATTAATATAAATATGGAAGAAAAAAAAAACAATGGTGTCTTGTCTCGTTGTAGCTTAAGTCTCAATTACTATCAGAACCGATGTAGCAAAATTTCAATCAATGTGCTGCCATCTAGCGGTTAATTGCTGAACGACGACGAATTGGAGTTTCAATTTAGTTCTCCAATAAAGAAGCGACCGTATTGCAGACCATATTACTTTCATTCCTTGAAAGAAAAAAAAATTATGTCGACAAAGAGAAAATTGAAGATTTATTAAAATAAGATTTCGTGATATAAAATATCACGAAAACTAGTAATGTGTTTCGCGTCGGACGCTAACTAACCACTCCTGCTGTATTTATTGTTCTATGAATATAAAAATTGGTATACAATTGTTGTGAGTAAATACGTGCAGTGCACGTGACCTTTTTGCATTTTCGCTCCCTTTGACGATTGTCCATCACAGGAGCGAGCGAGACGCTCGTCAATTCAATCCGCGAACTTTTCTTATTTCATTTATATTTTTATTAAATTCTTATTCATCTAAACCTAGCAGCACAACAAAAACCTGCGTAAATTTTTCCGTAATCTTTCGTGATCTTTTCATAAAGGATCCGTAGGCAGTTTGAAATTTTAATTGGGGTCCATGGCTAGAAAAATTTCTATGACATGTGGTTTTACTATACCACCTGCTACGAATTGTAGTTTTAATGTTTTTAAAACAATTTAGGCCATCGTGAGTGTCGTAATATAAGAACAGAGAGAGGTGCTAGTCTAGTTCGAATCCCTGTAGCGGCAAAGTTTACTACTTGAATATTTAGTAGCAACACTTCTCGCATAACATTGCCATGAAACCTCGCATGTTGAAATTTGTAAACAGCATTGGGTCAGCGTAACAGACTACCTGAAACTTTTCCTTAGAGAAGGCCTGTGCACAGTAGCGGGACGTATTATTGCTTGATGGTGATTATAATCGAGTTGCAATTGGTCCTTGATTAAAACCCCTGGCAACACAAGATAAATACATTGACAATTTTTTAATTTTCACGACTAATCATAACACAGACAGCCTCCTGTTTTTATAATACCAAGTGAAAGGACGAATAAGTCGTGCGCCTAATGGCGACTCGCCTATTCATAACAGTTGCAGTGCCACTCAGAGCTTTAAATCACCAAGTGGCACTGTCACTGCGCCCGTCACCCTGAGCGACAGTTGACAAGTCCCATGAGCCCGTAATTTCACCAGTGCCCTTACCCTTCCAAAAACAGAACGCAGTAATGCTCATATTACTGCTTGGCGACAGAAGTGAGTAATAAGGTAGCAAGACTTCCCTGGACGAACTTTTTCATAAGGAACTCTACTGCCTCTTTAGAACTACTTGATATTTAGTATAAACTCCGTGTTACGGACACCGAGCCATACACTCCGCGCCCCGCGCCCCAACCGAGACCGCGTCGCCGTTCCCCGCACCCCTCACACAGCGTCGTACTGAGTCGCTGCCCCCTGCACCCCGCGCACCGCGCCGACCGCCTCCTCGCCGACATCTCTACTAGATGAGAGAGTTAATTTAGTACTTAAGTAGGAACATGTTGAGCAATAAAGGTGGTGATAGTGGTTAGTAGTCAGTCTTTCATTTACGATTCTGATCCCGAGAAGAGCAAGAACCCCATCGATCCAGATCAAGAACCTGAACAAATACAGTCCACCGAACGTTAACGATCCTACGAGAGCTAGAACACTGATGCAGCAAGCGAATAGCTTTAAGTGACGACTGAATATCAGCAATGCTGAGTTTCCACCCTTGCATGTACGCAAGCACTTATGGAACATGGAGTGCAATTAATACCCTGCTTACAGATTTACTCCCTGAACGCCATGACTTAGGTATTTTCGTACTTCGCGCCAAAGGAGCAGAGTCTATCCCACATCTTAGATGCATTGTAAGACCACGCGGGCATTTCGGTCGTCCCTTTCTCGAATCTGCAAGATGTGGAATGATCTTTCTCCTGATGTATTTCCTTTGCACTATAACATGGGATTCTTCAGAAAGCTTGTATACAAGGCTCACAAAGGCTGGCAATGCATAGGTAGCTCATCTGATGTTGCAAATGTCCATGGGCGATGACCGCCTCTCATCACACGTCTGCTCGTTTTCCTCCAATGTTTCATAAAAAAAAAAACTAATTTACTCTCCAATATGACAGTGACAAGTTTGCCACCAAAATTGTATCAAAACTACCTATAGCATTCCAAAAAAAATAAATTACCCACGTGCAAACAGTTACCTCATTTACGTGGACATGTTACGAAAGCGAACACAAACAACGAGTAGTGTTTAACTTTCCACCGCGTTACGGGGACACTGTGTTTGTAAATGCGATCGTGTCTACACTTTGTTGGCATAGTACAGCGGGAGTACATAATAAGTCTAATATTTGGAAAATGTTATTATTTTTTGGATCTAATTTGTTATTAATCATAAGGTATTTCAATTGATATACAATTGTGTACCGAGGTACAACTTATATCAAACAATTTCTAAAATTAGATAGGATAGTATCCATTACCTGAAATTTTTAATTTGAATATAAATCGCTGCAAAATATAATTCTACAATGCTGCGTGAAAAAACGATACTGCGTGTGACGAAACGTGTATTGTCGTAATTTGACAGCTGTTACTGTAGTTAAGACCTTGTTCAGAAGAGGCGAATTCGCCGCGAATCGTCTCGTGCATGTTCATACGCGAATCGGCGAGGTATTGGACGCTTCTACACCGCGTCCACGAGCATCGCGCGAGTTTAAAATCGCGCATAATTCGCGTGCAATACGCCAGACTCCGAACCGAGTAACGCGACGTGTGTGACACGAGTCGACATACTAGGAACTCCTTGGTTATGTCCACGTTACGCGCGAACTTCAGAGCGACTACACGTATCTAGGGAAATCTTACTTAATTTTTTCCACCCTTTTTAACACTAGAAATGAGGTAAATAAACAAGCAGGGTTTTTTAAACATTTTTTGTCAGAAATTTATAACAAAAATTGAATGTAATTTTTTTAGTTCTATATAAGCAATAAAAAAGAAATTGTGAATAGGTCTGAAGTAATGACTTCAGATTTGTTGGGTCTCAGTGTTTGATAGGATTGCTTATAGCATGGACCAATAACTCAAGAGGACTGCTAATCGTCATACAAGATAGCGTAGCCGGGTATTTAGTACCTATTGGTACACTAGATGTCGCGACGATTACCAAATAGCTATTTTGTAACGTTATTTTACATTGACACATTGATTCTATCAAATCTGCTTCTAGTGATAACAAACACGTCAACTAGATGGCGCTATATTTTACCTAAAAATGGATATGCACCTGGAGTCGTATACAAATACATTGTAAAAAAAAAACAATCGCAACTCACAACGTTTCCATCCTCTAAATAATAACTAGAACACTACTTTGTCTATTCTAATGCCATTTAGACATATTGATAGTTTAGCTTAAAATTATTCATATTTCAATGTTACTGGGTGTAAGAAGCGAGAAAAAACAATGGCTACGGTGATTTTAGGCTGAGAACACCGAACGTGCGAAATAATATTTTTTAATTTTATTTGTAATTCCAAGAAGTATGATATCGCAGATATTGCATTGGTCCCAAAGGGTCATATCGGAACGCCACACAGTGGGCCCAAATTGATAATTCTTGGACATAGGAATAACTTGTGGAGTATCGAGCAAATTTTTTTTATGTGATATATAATAACATTCCTAACAACTTTTATTCTTGTATGATTTCTTGAAAAGTTGATAGATTCAGAGAAAAAAAATTTTTGTATGGACAAATATACATTTTATTTTTTATCTCAAAATATACGAAAATCTAATGTGCGTGGGTTACTTACAGTATAGTTCCCATCATTTTCTATGTAGAAATAAATAATCCGTCTGCATGTACTTGCGGCTTTGTAAATAAAGGTGCGGCAAAATTGCTAACTCTTTTATGTACTTTTTTAACAAACAAAGTTTAAGACAAATATACATTTTATTTTTTATCTCAAAATATACGAGAATCTAATGTGCGTGGGTTACTCACAGTATAGTTCCCATCATTTTCTATGTAGAAAAAAATAATCCGTCTGCATGTACTTGCGGCTTTGTAAATAAAGGTGCGGCAAAATTGCTAACTCTTTTATGTACTTTTTTAACAAAATACATGAGCTTCGTGTAATCTGTGTGTAATATGTCCATTACAAACAGTGCATAAAGTCCAACAACCCAGTATAAATTAATCTGAAGGTAATTAAAAATGACGGAAATAAAAAGTATAAATTTTAGGCTAAATAATTATTTAATCATGATACAATTTTAGGAATACAGAGCTGATTTTTTTTCACATGATACATAATAACATTCCTGATAACTTTTATTGTTATGTAATTTCTTGGAAAGCTGATTGTTTCAGAAAAAAAATTTAGTTTTTTTTTTGTTTGGAGAAATAAACATTTTATTTTTTTATCTCGAATTGTAGAAAAATGTAATGTGTGCTTTATTTACAGTATTTAAGTCCAATCATTCTCTATCAAGAAAAAAACAATCCATCAGCAGGTACTTGCGGCTTTACGAGTAAAAAGATGTCAAAATGTTAGATTTGTTATTTATTAAGAAATAAAACACAATATACTAGTTTCTACTTAACTTTCGTGTTATTGTTATAACGCTCTGTGTAATTTAGCACTAAAATTAAATTTTCTTTAGTCGAAGCTCATGTATTTTGTTAAAAAAGTACATAAAAGAGTTAGCAATTTTGCCGCACCTCTACTTACAAAGCCGCAAGTACATGCAGACGGATTATTGTTTTCTACATAGAAAATGATTGGAACTATACTGTAAGTAACCCACGCACACTACATTTTCGTATATTTTGAGATAAAGAACAAAATGTATATTTCTCCACAAAAAAAAATTATATTTTTTTTCTCTGAAACTATCAACTTTTCAAGAAATCATACAAGAATAAAAGTTGTTAGGAGTGTTATTGTCTATCACATAAAAAAATTAGCTCGATACTCCACAAGTTATTCCTATGTCCAAGAATTATCAATTTGGGCCCACTGTGCGCCACCGCAAACGGATGACAATTTAGACTTCCTTTAGGTTATACTATATTGCTCAGATTTTTATAGATACTTCCAAGTATTCTTTTATTTTGTTTAGGATTTGCGCCATCTAACTATATTCGCAAGCGTTACGTTATTAATTAGTTAACAACGAACAATGCCATCTATTGATACGCATAAATATCGAAGTTCAGAGAATAATTTTAGTTTGTTACTAAATATTTGAAAAACATTACAAGAAAAATAGAATATCTACTATATTTCCTATAAAAGAGGAGTTAATCGATATCCATGGCCATTTACTTAAATATAAACTAATTCCAGGCTATCGATCAGCGCCATCTAGAAATAAGACGGAATTTTGACCTTTTTCAGAGCTACGATTTTTAATATGGAGATTAGCAGTCCTCTTGGGTTATTGGTCCATGCTTATAGTGAATAAACAGCCTACTATAGTTGTTATAACCTCCGAATGCAGTTTACCTATTATATGGTACTACAGAACTGTCCTTTTTTATGACCTCAAGTATGGATGAATATTTGTATGCTCATAAAATGGTCTAATAATCAGTTTCGTAAACAATAGCCAAAAGTCAGCCATGAATAAAATAAAAAATACAATAGATATACCTCAGAGAAGCGAATCAAACGAAATACAGGAATTAAAAATGTTGACGTTGAGGTGTTGACCATGGTCATTATGTGACATTTAAAAATGTGTAACCAACACCCGGCGATTATTAGCAGTGATGCAAGTGCGCGTTCGTAAAACGCGCATTTGCATCGATACAATCACTTTTAAATCACAAGTGTAGTGATGCAATCGCGCGTTTGTATCGATGCAATCGCGCGTTTGTATCGAT